>NC_046664.1:41096726-41140711 GCF_010883055.1 Belonocnema kinseyi | reverse complement strand
TAATATCAACAAGATAAACAATATATTTTTTAAATTTATAAATTGGCATTGCTAGATCATAAGAGGCCATAGAAAGGTTCTTCAATAGGTCTTTCGACGTGTCTGAAAGAAGCGAACAAACATTTCAGCTACGGAACTGTCGTATTCCTGATATCAACACAGCTTTTCTCATATAAAGCGAATACATCGATTTTTTTTTAAACAGCATTAATGGGTACTGATTCATCATAAAAGGTTCAACTATAGGTCAATCATTGAGTCTCAAAGAAACGATCGAATTCATTAGACATAGTATTGTCGAATTTTGAATATTAAAAAATGTTTCTTTTAAAAAATAAACTGCTTCTAAATGATCGATCTAACTGAAATTCCTATCAGACCTGGATATCAGTAGGAGCTAAAATTCGTGACAAACTTCATGATTATAACTTTTTTACTTGTCGAGACACGGCGGACAGAAAAAAGTGACATACATATGGATTTTTTTAAATTGTATTTTTGAACTCCTGGGCTCGAATTGTATCGAAATATGTCACCAGATTTTATTTGAAAATTAAAGTCATTACTAACCTCCCTCGATGAGGAAGCAATAAGAATATTGCAACCTGCAATAGAATAAAAAAACAACAGAAACGTTTCTTATTGAATGCTCATTAATAATGCACCGACAATGCTGAACAATTCATACTACTGGCATTAAATTTTAAATGACTAAAATCCAATTAAGATTAGGAAACTAAAGAAAAGTAAAAAATCAAAGCCAATAGTCACTTTCTATATAAATAAAGATGTAATTGAAGGAATTATGTTAATGTAAAAAATGATAATAACGATGTATAGTCTGTAGCAGAAATGTGGACCTCGGCTGATTCTACCAGCTGGAAGTATACTCTGCCATTCTCATGCTGTTGAGCGGTTGCTGATGAGTATACCCCTCGATCCGGCAAATTCAACCTGTGGATCTGAATGAATAAAAGCCAATGTCAATTTCAATGTCAATCAAGCAAACAGCAACGTGTGCTCGCGATGACTGGATCTAGACTCGAATTTTGACTGCAAAACAAGAAGAAGTCACGAAAAACATTCTATCGCAGACTGAAAAAAGTGCGTCATTAGTAAAAGCGAACGAGTATTAGCGTGTCTATCTGAAGAAAAATCGGTATTGTACATTTATGTGTATAAGTGTGCACCTGCTGCAATTCGACATTACATATTTCCATTCAAAATTTTAATTCACAGAACATATGAGTGTATTGAAGTTTCACTGTAACACACAAAGAGCGTTAAATATCATCATCCTTATATTCTATCACTTGGTTTAGATTTACCTTGGAAGGAAGACATGAAGCGAGAACGTTCTACGGGCGGTATCCAGTGTCCAACAATAGCGTACATGGCCGGCCACGTTAATCCCTGTAAATGTATTTTTAAAACAGAAATGTCTTTTATATATTTTTATTTGTGATTTCTCCCGAAAACTGCAATTAATATCAATTGAGTTTAGCTACTATATTGATTACGACTTTACGAATAATCGAAAATTTGGGAGTATTTATTTGCCCCGAATTGAAATGTCAGGAAACAACCTTGACCCAACAATATCTGCAACCCCCAATGAATTATGGGTGAGAGCCAAAGTTGAAATAACCCAGAAAATACGTTCTGTAACTGTTCCAGATAAAAAATGGAACTGTGCTCTATAACAGTTGTCACAAGATGGTGACAGAACATTTTTAGAACAAAAACGCAGAGTGTTCTAGAACACTGTGACAGAACTGTTCTCGAACTATGTGACAGCACTGTTCTGTAACAGTTACTACGGAATTGTTCTTGAACAAACTGATCAGAGACACTATATAATATTTGTTTCAAGTTTATTTTAGAACTGTGCCGTAACAGTGTTATATCGAAGTTCTAGAGCCCTATTATAAATGTGCTCTAGAACAAATTAGAAACAAAGATCAGTTCGCTATCACTATGGTCGAGCTGGCCCTTGAGAATATCCCTAATGTGGATATCTCGGACGTATAATTTTTGTTAGCCGAGACAGCGTACGCGCTATCCCGGATCAAAATATATCCATGGTGATATCAAAACTTCCGCCTCGCAGGATATTCCGACGGGTTATCTCTGGAATAACCCGGGACATAAATGGGGTCAAATCGAATATCTCGGGATATCTTATTGCTGTGAGGGGTACATAACACTATTCCATATTTGATAAATAACAGTTCTAGAACTGTCATAGAATTGTCCTAGATTTTTTACGATGCAGCGTACCAAAGTTCTAGAATTGTTACAGATCGGTTGTCATCGAGTTCTAGATCTGTTAAAGATTTGTCCTACAACATTTGTTATTGAGTTCTAGAATTGTTCTACAAAATGTTACAGATCGGTTGTCACAGTGTTCTAGAACTGTTAGAGAGTTGTTCTAGCGTATAGGGTATGACATAGTTACTTGCATGTTCGTAACCTATTACTAACATGTTCTAGAACACGTTCTTTTGCGTTCTAGAACAGTTACAGATCTGTTTTGTAACCATGTTTGCTGGGAATTAATTGTCAGTGCAAATTATTTTTAAAAGGGGCTTTGATTTGTCCCATTCCACTTTACATATTTCATGTTGTAATGCATTCATACTTACACTTGCAATACCCTGTATACTTCGCAGGGCTATCATAGCTCCGTAGTGAAGCTCAGCTGCACTCGGAATTAGTAAACTGCATATTGCGGTGAGTAATTGAGAACCACCAAAAACTGTTTTTGTGCCAAAATATTGTGTAAGGACTCCACCAACTACTTGAGAAAGAATGTAGCACCAGTAAAAAGAACTTATAATGGTCGACTGGATTGTTGGAGTCCAGTCAAATTCTCCCTCCTATTTAGATAAAGAATGATAAATTATTTACGTGCATTATACCGAGTAATTTATTTTTAAAAAATCAATGAAGAAAAATCGAAAAAAAAATTCAAATGACGTTTATGGGCATCCTGAAAGTCAGTTTTAAGCATGTTCACTACTTATCTCAACTCTTTGTAAAATTGTTGATGAACTCGAAAAAATAGACATTGTTAAATATAACAAACATCAAGAGAGAAATCTGAGGTGAATATAAAAAAAGTTTATTATGTTATTGTTTATTAAAGAATAATTGTTTGTGATTTTCTTTCGCTTTAGAACAAATCGCAATTCTGATTTAATCTTCATAATTGAAGGTTAAATTTTTTGTTTAAATAATTACCTGCAATTCTATTTGTATGAAGTTTATTGATAGGAAGCTAGAAATAAACTAGCTGTGTAGATTGCTAGGTATGATTTAATTTGTTAATTAACATTTTTTATCATGCTAATTTTATCTAAAGTGAAAGGGAAAGTAGAAAATCTCAATTAAGTCATTTTGAATAAATAATTCCATATTCAACTATTTTTTCTGAATCGCCCGAGATGCCACAGAATAATAAACTTGAAAAAAGTGCAAACCATTACTAACTTAGCTAAGAAGTGACTACTGTTCACACAAAAAGTGATCTGTAAAGTCAATAAAGCATTTATCTGCTCTAAAAATTAGATTTCATTACATATTACATTTTTACAAATTAAATTAATTTTTAAATAAAAAGAGAACTTTTAACTAAAATAATAAATCTTCAACTAAAAGAATGACTTTTTAACAGAAGTGTTCAAATTTTAACCACTATGTAGTTCAATTTTCAACTAAAAATATGAATTCTCGACGAAAAATGTAATAGCTAATATTTCATCCAATAAAGACGAATATTCAACAAAATAGTTGAACCCTGTGCCAAAAAATTATTGTTAATTTCCACACTCAACAATTGCATTGTTTACCGAAAACAAAATGAAATGTCTACTAGAAGACGTAAATTTTCAATGAAATAGAATTTTTTTAGCAAAAACATTTATTTTCAACCAGGAAGGTTTGCATTTTTAACAAAAAATAAACAAACAAAAAATGAAATGAAAACTTTACCAGAAAAATTGACGAATTTTCAAAAAAATAGTCCATTTTAAACCAAATCAGTTCACTCAGAAAAAATATTTTTTGATTAAAAGAAAAATATTTGTTAGCTCTAACCCAAAAACAAAGTTTCTTTGATTCAAAGAAATGGTTTTTTGTACTAATAAAAAATTTTCTTCCATTAAAAGTTATTTTCTTATCCTCAAGTTATCTTGTTGTTGTTCAATGAAAATAATCATGTTAAGAAACAGATTTTTTAATTTAAAACATATATTTCTCTAAGAGCTAAATTTACAACCAAATAGTTGTATTTGAACTGAAAAAATGAACTTTCTACCGAAAGATATGAATTTGTCAGAAAAAATTTGAGTTTTAAAGCTGAAAGGTTGAATTTTTAATTTACAACAAAAAGGTTAAGATTTCCAATCAAGGAAGGCAAAATATCAACAAAACACATGAATCTTCAACAACAACAATAATTAATTTTCAACCAAACAATAGAATTTGGAACCCAAAAGTTGCAATTTCAAAACAAGCGACGAATTTTAAACATTAAAGCCAAAAAGACGAATTTTTTAGAAGACTTGAATGTTCAACCATTTTAACCAAAAAAATGAATTCTGAACCGAAAATACATTAATAGATTTTTCAACCGAAACCCAAAAAGGCTCAACCAAAGTAGTTACACTCTTAAGCTATTAGCTGAATTATTAGCCAATAAGATTAGTTTTTGACCAAATAAGATGAATTTTGAACAAAATATTCAAATATTCAACCAAATAGTTACATTTTTAACTAAAAAATATAAATTTCAACTAAAAATGGAATAATTTACCTTTCAACCAAGCAGTTGACTTTTCAACGAAAAATGTGAATTCTCAAAACAAAAATTTGATAGTTGAATTTTCAACTAACGAAGATCAATAGTCAAGTAAAACTAAAAACGGTCAAAAACAATCACATCTAAAAACGAATTATCAATCAAAAAGTTACATTTTCAACTAATAAAATGAATTATTGACAAAGTAGTTCAACTGTGAACTCAGTTAATTAAAATAATTAATAAAAAATAAATACAGCAGTATAAATAAAGTAATAAATAAATAATAAATAAGCAGTATAAATACAGAATTTAGGAAAAAAAGAAAACGGGGAAGTTTCTTGAAAATAGAGAGCAAAACGTGTAAAATTCGATATTGATTAGTATTTCCATACCATAGATAATTATATATTTCAGACATAGAGTAATTTATTTATTTTTTTTAATGAAATCTAAAATGAGGCGGTTTAAAGTGGCCTTTTCTTAAAAAAGTGACTTTTCTTTAAAACGTGACTTAAAAGTGACTAATGTAAAGCGCAGATATATTTCTTGTTTCAAACTTCTTATATTTAACAATGTGGCTTTTTCAGTTAATTTAAATACATATTCTACATGTTATTGAATCTTGAGGTGAACAGTAAAGATCAGGTTCGGACCGTATCTTAAAGAATTTTAAAAGACTTGAGACTGGTTCACTGGTGCAAAAAAACATACAACTTCTTATACTGACTTAACTTTATCGAACATTAATAGTCTACGGTTATGTTCAGCAAGATGCGTAGACTGATAAATAATAATAACAGATAAGTTCAAGGAGAGCGATAATGTTCGAAGGAAATCAAGCAATCAGTGAGATAAAGCAAGTAAATCTAGGTAATAAATTTAGGAGATAAACTTACCTTAGGTTTTTCATTTGTAATATTTTCATTCGAGGGGTAAGATAAATTTGTGGATACATAACAATGAGTTGCTGTTGTGTTTTGATCAGCATTGAGTGGGGCTTTAGCCATGGCTACCATCGTGAGATTTATATCCATTCTCATAATGAAAGAGACGAGAAATCCAGAAAATGAGAGCAAATAAAGAACTACTCGTGCTGGCACCATATCTAGAAAAACGAAGTCAAAATGAAAAAAAAATATTTTTAGGTACAGTACAGTGGCCCCAAAATGTATAGGCAAATTTTTTTCTTTGAATTTTCATGTTTATCACTCACAAATTTGTTCGAATGCCCAAAAAAAATGCGTTGAAAAAAATGATATTTAGAGGTGTAAAGGTAGACCGAATGAGAAAGAATATTCTAGGTTTTTAAAGGCTCTTTTATATCATAGAATGGTTTCGTAGGCTATGAATGGATACAACACCTTCTTTTTAAGATAAGGACATTATAATAATATTTTTCTGAAATTGTTTCAAATATAAAGATATGCATGGTTAGAGGTTGCGAGCATCAAATGTACCTAAGATTTGAGATTTTCGTAGTTTTTTATTTTTTTTAAATGAACATATATTATAGTTTCAGAAAAATATCGTTTGGACATATTTTTTCTCGTGCTAAAAAAAGGACTCTTATTTTGTGTGCGATTGAATAATTATTAAATATGAAAAATAATTAATAATTACTTTTTAAATATAATTCCCATAAGTATGTTTTATATGGTTCCCAAAACCCCTATAAGTGCAAAATTGCATTGCAAAATTTGTTTGCAAAGTAATCATGAACCGGTAGCTAGGTCTCGGATACGAGAAAAAAATGAAATATTGAAAGTTATTTTTATGAGAAATGTAAAGAAAAATTTGTAAATATTTTACGAACAGTTCGAATTTCCTTGGAACATTTTCTGAAGATTTCAGACTTGAATATAAGGAGAAAATTTTATTTCTGTAATTAGATTTATATAATTTAAAAATTCGCAACTCGGAGTTTTCCAACTAATTTTCAATTTTTTAATTAAAGCGAGAAAATAATCTATTAAACTTAAGAGAAATAATTGCCTGAAGCATTTATTATTATTTATATTGATATTTTTTTCGAATAATGCTAAAAAGTTGTA
Organism: Belonocnema kinseyi; assembly: GCF_010883055.1. Lineage (NCBI taxonomy): Eukaryota > Metazoa > Arthropoda > Insecta > Hymenoptera > Cynipidae > Belonocnema > Belonocnema kinseyi. The sequence goes on along the minus strand of NC_046664.1, from coordinate 41,133,856 downwards.
GTTTCTTCTAAAATTTTCCACTTCTTGTCCATATTTAAATTAGAGTGAGTTGATAATTAATTAAAGTTAACAAACAATTTATTATTAATTTTAATAATATTCTCTTTGAACAATGTTAGAAAATTGTTTCTTTTTTAATTTTTCACTTCTTGTCCATTTTTCACTAAGCGCGAGGTAATAATTAATACAATTAAGAAAACATAATTGTTAAAAAAAATATTATTGTTAATAGCTATCTTGTCCTATATTAATGTTAGTTAGATTGCTATAAATTTGTATAGAGCTGATTTTATTCTTAAGATATACCCTGAGGCAAATAAAAACATTTAATTTATTTAAACAAAAAGTAAAAAAGATAGTAAAATGAGAAATATTTTTGCTTTAATAACCAAATCAAAAAACAGTACATATAAAAAATTAAAATATCAGAAATAAAATTCATGATGCATCAAAATTGGAACTCTTCTTTAACCCAGGTTCATGCCTTTTTAACAAATTCAGCCTAAGTAAGGTGTGCTGCTGCGTTCAATGTCTTTTGCATCCGGTTGAAAATTATACAATTTGGTAACTAGTCTCTAGAACTATGTTAACGTCGCCAATATGCAACAGGTAATGAAATTTGAGAACTTTACTTAAACTTTAACTAGACTGAAAACTATTAACTATACTATTTCAATACATTCAGTTTCAAATTACTTCGTTAAATATTTATAAATATAAAAAAATTATTCATTGTCTTAATTACTATTTTTTTTAATTGAATAAGGTAAAAATGGAATATTTTATACTAAAATAATATTTAAATAGGATTTCCAAATTAATAAAAGTGTTTAATTATAAAATTTATTCAATTTTGAACACTTTTAATTGTTTAAATTTAAAACTACATTTAAAAATTCTTTAAATTGAAAATGTACGCTGCAAAATGAAGACCCAAAATGGACAATTTTTCAAGAAAAAGAATTTAGGATTGCGCATTCTAAACTGAATAATTTCACAATTAAAATTAAAAAATTTCAAAAGATAAAAGCGGACTTATATTAACTTCCATTATATCATATAAAACGAAATTTATGATATTTAAAGAGATTAGATAGATTTTTCTCCTGGGAACTTGTAAAATTCTCGACAAAAAATAAATTCTGTCATTTGATGGTTTTTTCAGGTCTCAAAAAATTTCCGGTACCTTTCCGATTTTCCCGTCCAGCGACCACTTTGATTTTCTTTTATGGTTCAATCGCCAATTCTCTCTATTAATAATTTTAAGGTGTATTAATTTGTACAAGTCAGAAAAACACTGAAGTTTTTTATGATTCTGTTAGGTGCTTCAGAAAAAAAATTATTCTATGACTGTTATTGAAAGAAAAATGTGTTTTGTGTTTTTTATGATGCAACTTCCAAGCCTTTTAAAGATATTTAAAATTACAATGAAGGGAAACGAAACAAATGCTTATTCTTTTTTCTTAATAACGTTTTTCTTAATACCGTTATGGGTTTCTGCATTTTATGAAAAATTGGTTTCCTTTTTTATGTAATCTTTTTTGCAGAAATGTGATAACAAATTGTAGCGGAAATTTAAATTGCAGAATTTTACTTTTTCTGATCACCAATAACGAGTAACATTCCAAGGGTTTTCAAACGTAGGTATAATAACATTTTTATAGCAGAGAATAAAATTTGATCCAAATTTATCCTAAAATCATCCATAATTACCCCGGATGACTGAACGTATCTTTTTTCAATTCTTACCAATTAATCTTCGAAAAATGTGCTTCGGTGGTTGCTCGTAAATGTCAGGATCTTCGTAACTGCAAAGAACATGTCAAACATTTGGTAACTATGCGTAAAATGTTATCGAACGGTAGACAGGTCTGACGTGACCTACCTCTGAGATTCTTCCATTTTGACAATTGTGTCTGATGATGATAATTTTCGGCAGAAATTGTGTAGCGTGCTGCCGAACGAAGATCACCTTGGATTCTGGAAACGTAAAAAAAATATAATTGCAAATGCTTAAACATATTTCGTATATAATATTTGAAATTGAAACATCTTGGAATATTCCAAAAAATGTTAAGAAAATTAAAGATTATTTCAGAATGTTTTTAAATAATTGAAAGGTGTATATTTATGAATGCCTTATATATTGTTTTAAAGTTTTGTCGAATACTGTAAAATGTGGTGATTTAAAGTAATCAAAACTGAAATGCAAATTAAAGAACTTAAGGTGGAGCTCCCAAACGCTCAATATTTTATACGTATAAAATGCAAGCTTTTAATACTTTTCAAATTAACAAATTTAAATTAAATGCCGTTAAACAGCACGCTTTAAATTAGAACATTAATTAAATTTTTTAGTCCTTTTAAGTTAATAATGGTTGACTCGTTATTTATAAACAAAAGCTCATCCATTTAATTCGGATATTTAAAATTCTAACTTTTAAACTCTGAATTTAGCGGAACAACTAAAAACTGTCGATAAATAAAATTGCCGGCACAGGAAGAATCCGAATCTGAATAATTCCTTAATTATAAATAATAAAATAAATAATACGTTCATCACATAAAAGTATTTTATTATTTTACAGTGAACCCGAGAGATAGGGTCCCCAGAGTTTGTTTTTCCGAGATTTGTCGCGGCTCACACTTGACTGTTTACATTCGGACCTTTGCCTGGGGAGTTAGGTCGAAAGTCAGTCCCAAACCCGACACTCACTCTAGGGTTGACTGTATACTTTTAACAATTTCTTAATTTGTTTATATTTTTTGGATATTTTATTATGTCGACAAGGTTATTTCAGAAATATTCAATTCTCGGTGATTTTGCAATTAGGCGATTTTTTAAAAATCAGCGTTTTTTCTTTCAATATTGTCTTTTTTGCGAATTTTCCAGATTGTGGAATTTTATCGTTCGAGATTTTTCACACGTCCCTAAATATTCATCAATTTTGGTATGGTATTTTTGGTAAAATATGTAACTGTTTAATTGAAAATTAATCTTATTTAGTCAAAAATTGAATTACTTGGTTAAAGGTTGAACTACTTTGTTAAAAATTCATTTTTGCATCATTTTGGTTTAAGATTGGTCAGTTTAATCGAAAATTCACATCATTGGTTAAAGAATGAACTAATGTGTTGAAAAATCTCTTTTTTCAACCGAAAATTTAACTATTATATTGTTGGCTGAAAAAAATTGTTTAGGTTAAAGATTCAACTATTTTGTTGAAAATTCTTTGTTTTGGTAGTATTGAACTTTTTTTTTGATTAAACATACTTTATTAACAATTCAATCTTTTGGTTAAAGATTTATCACTTTATTTAAAAATTAATGTCTTTCGTTGAAAATGATTTTTTTTAATCAGAAAACTTATCTATTTTATTATTCGTTCAAAACTGAAGATTTTGGTTTCAACATTCAACTTTTTTATATGTATGTATTTAATCCCTCCCTTTTACGGGTTTGAGGGTCTCTGCTCCCTGTACATATATTTACAATTCCATCCTTAATCTAACTTAACTACTACTTATATACTACTCTTTCGCTTTACGTAGGATAAATAATAGTAACAGTAGTGACATTAATTCTTAAAATGAGCGAGCTTCCAGAGCTTCCGCTTCCTCTTACCATAAAAAAATGCATTTTCCACGATATTGAAAACAATTTTTGCTTTTTACTATCCCTTTTCAGGATCACCCGTATGGCTCTGCCCTACTCCCTTGCTTTCCCTTACTTCTTCCAACACTCAACTGTCTCTCTTCCTCTCCTGTACATCTCTCTAATACATGTGTCCATGACTCCATTTCATATTCACATACTCTGCATAAATTCTCCTCTTCATCCATCCAATATCTGCATGCTCTCACTCTTTCTCTCATTCTGAACCGTACAACCCTACTCCATTTTTCTTCCTTTTTTTTATCTTTTACAGATATTCTGGTTCCGTCAACCCTTTGACCATCATATACCATCTATTGTACCTCAAATCTATAATCTTTGTCTATCTATCTTCTCCTTGCTTAACTAATAGCTCTAACTCTATGTCCATAACCCCTTCTCGAATATTACACACCCTTCTCATTTTTCTCCTTTCTTCCTCCCATTTTAAATTTTCCACATTAACTCTCGCTTCATTGTTCCGAATTTCGCCGAAACATGCTTGTGCAATTCTATTTCCCTCTCCCCTTTTTAGCTTCTTTTCAAACTTCCAGGCTCTCTTAATTTGTCTAGTAATCATATTTTCTCTTCCTAACTCTTCGTTTAACATATATCCTGGGTAACTCCAGCTAACCCCCATTTACCACCTCAGAAATCGCTCATGCATGCTCTCTACTTTCCTATGTCCCTTCCATCCCCATATCTCCACACCATAACACAACACCGCCCACACCAACGCATCAAACAACCAGACCCTCATTCTCCAATCGTTCTTGAACCTTCTCTTTCCTATACCCCATACTTGGCCGATTACTTTACTCGCATATTCAATTCGTTTCCTCACCTGCAGCTCGTTTCCCCCTTCTGCCTCGAATCAAAAACCAAGGTAACAGAACTCCTCAACAATTTCCACTTTTTGTGTGTTCATCTTCCAAACGTAATTTATTTTGCTCTTTCTATTTCTGAAGCATATCACCTTTGTCTGCGTATGCTAGAGAGTATAGTTTGCTATTATCCAAAACCGTTCCTCCTTTCCCTTTCTCCTATAGCTTCTCCTCTAAGTCTGCCAGTAGGATATTAAATAGTAGCGGACTCAACGGGCACCCTTGCCTTAGACCTCGGCCTGTTTGGTTGAAAATTAATCTTTTTTGGTCAAAAATTAAAATCCTTGGTTGAGAGTTCATCTACTTTGCTCAAGATTAATTTTTCTGGTAGAGGATTCATCATGCAAGTTGGAGATTCATCATTTTGATTGAATAATCATATCTTTGGTGAAAAATTGAACTATTATCCTAAAAATTCATTTTTTTGTAGTTACTATACGTCCGGACACAAGCTATGCACCATTCCCTTTTCCAGCTCGTCTTACCTTTAGTAGCTCCGTATGTTTAGATACGGCCTTTTTTGCGTGGAAAATAATTGTTTGTTTTTCATTCAATTAAAATTTAACTATTCTACTAGAACTGAACTGTTTTTTATCAATAATTGAAATAATTTTTAGTTGACATATCGACTATTACATTTTTCAGTGACAGTGTATCTTTTTTAGTTGAAAATTCAACTACTTGGTTGAAAGTTGAAATACTTTGTAGAAAAATTAGAATTGTCGGAAATTTGACATCACACTTTTTCTACGGATCTCAACGTTTCGAGACCCCCTGAATCCGAAAATCATGTTTTTACGATGGCATCTGTCTGTCTGTCCGTCCGTCCGTAAGCACGATAACTCTCGAAAAAATGAACGAATCAAATTGAAAATTTTTGAGACCACTTTTTTCTAAATTTGAAAATTCTATGTGCGGATATTTATAGAATTAAAAAGAACAAACAATTTATCTTTATGACTTTTTTCGATGAAAAGAAAATTCTCAGAGTTCCAGCGTTTTCAAAATTTTTTTAATCAACCGAATACAAAATTTGAAGCCGAAAAATGCACGATATCAAAAAAAGTCAAGAGAAGAAAATTATTTCTTTTCGAAAGCCCTAGAAGATTATCATAACCAATTTTTGAATTTTCTTAAAAAATCGAAATTTCAAATTTTGATTGCACAAAAAATAATGGAAAATAAAAAATTCCATTTTGTGGACAAACTATGTAGGATATGAAAAAAGATGAATTAACAAAAATGGTTATACCAAAAAAGATCTACAACTTCGTTAAGAATTACTTCTTGATAGGATGCGTACTTTTTGTTTTGTTTGTGAAAAATAACGTTGAAAAAAAAATTAAATAAAAAAAATGTGTGGAAAAACGACGAAAGTTACGAGAAAAAAATCCAACAAAATCTGTTCACAAATGTCTGTCGGAAAACGAGCTCGCAGCGCGAGTGTCCTGATGAAAATGTGTACCTCAAAGCCTACAGAGCTTTGAGAAACTTAAAATTTTACTATACTTAAGGGCATGTGACACAGCTAAATACCTATATTACCGACCACAGTTTTTCAGTTAACTGAATGTTTTTTTGAACCTGAGAACTTTTTTTTGTAAATAAAATATCGAGCTGAAACTTTGGGAAATGTATTAGAGTGCAATAAAATACGTTTAGGTACTGCATTTTGGTAGAAACTTCACTGAAAATTATTTAATCTTTTTTCTGAACCTCAACATTTTTTGAACGTTCGAACTTTTTTATACATAAAATATCGGTCTCAAACTTTGAGACATGCAAGAGCCGAAAGAAAACTACGTTTAAGTACAAGGCTTAATAATAAAAGATGTAAAAAAATATATTTTAACAATCAATTCCAACGGCATCAGCCGGTAACGTTGTACACGAAAATACGAACCCTCTAGAGTCTCGCCTAGTGGCCGCCATGTGAATACTGCCATCTAAAATAGATCTTTTTGATAAAGTTTTTTTCAAGCATTCCAAATGCAAAGAATAAATATCCGAGCGTGAAGCGCGAGATTCAACCATCGCGCGCCCCAGGCGCGCTCAAACTTGTGGGCGAAGAATATGCCCGCGAAGCGGGCAGATTTTTTAGTTTAAAATTCAAGTATTTGGTTGATTATCATTATTTGAATAATATATTTAATTCTTGCACGATCATTCATTCTAATAAAAAGGAGGTGTTTCGGGTTTCAATCGTGTGAAAAACTACGAAACGTCGGCAAGATTCGTTTTTTCACACACAATCATTATTTTGTTGACAATCTTACTGTTTGTGTACAAATTAATTTTTGTTTCAAATGCAACTTAATTTTTTTGAGGACTGAACTATGTAGTTGCAAATTCGTACTTTTTAAAGAATTTGATTGCTTTGGATTTTAAATTTAAATATTTTTGCATTGAAGTATCAAAAATTTCATCTATTATAATTTTTCAACTTTTAACGTTAAAATTGGTGAGTTTTTAAATTGAGAACCGATACTATCTCACCTTCTAGTAAATAAATCATACTCAATTATTAATATTAGAAATACAATTTAATTTTAAAATCATTAATTAACTTATATTTACAGTTGATCAAGTAAAAAACTTTCATATTCAAACACTATTAAAATATATTATTTGTTTCTCCGGTTTCCTGGTCCAGAGGCCATCCTTAGAATTTACTGGAACTTTTGAAAATTTCACAGACTTTGAATGGACTCAATTTTCAAATGCAGTATAATAATAAATAAATTAAAAAATCCAATATCTTATTCTGTACAAAAATGAAACTTTTTCGATCCTTTTCGAAACTGATCTCTCGCTCATACATAAATTAAAGATTGTGATTAATCACGCTTATAATACTTAGATTCATATTTCATCTAATTTAAAATTTAGTCCGTCACATAAATGATTAATAATGCATTTTCTGATAAGAATCTATGCCTATATGTATGCATATAGTCAGCGAGAATTTGTATACTATGGCTTTTGAAAAACCAACCGGAAAATAACCGGTAGATGTATCGCAATAACGTGCGATATGTTCAGACCTTAGTCGAACGTATGTACTTTGCTTTATATAAGAGCCATTCCCTCATTTGTAAATAATTGCGACAATTAAGTCAGTTGCCTTGAGTTTGGATCTTGCTATTTTCCAGAGTCACGTTGAATTTTGTAAAACTGCCATATTATTTCTTTAAATAATTCAAAAGAAACTATCTCTTCATTGGGAAAAGATTATATCAGATTTAATTGGTCAGTTTCCGTGAAAATGAGGGATTATTCTAAGGAATAGCAGTTAATTTAATGGGGAGTTTAATAATTTATTAATAAAGTTTTCCTATGTGTAATTTTATTTATCTCGATATATTAAAAAACATATTGAAACAAAATAATACTTTTGTAATTTACAGTGTCGAGTTCAGTTAATTATTTAAATTGTTTTAACACATAATCTGGGAAATATAATACAATTTATAAGTCTTAATTATCTGCACAGATTTGTTTAAAATGGCAGTCTTTATTTATTATAAAAATATATTTTGTTGAATATTTCTAGTATTTTAATTGGTAAATAATTATTGTTAGATCTGACTTTTCATGTATGTGGCATTAGCCATTAACTAATGATTAATTTTATTATTGAAGAGTATAATTACAAAAAACTATTTTTATAAATTTATTATTACTGTTTAATTATTCGCCCATTTGTTCATAATTCATTAATAATTAATCAATAATCTACATTCCATTTGAAATTCATTGAAATTTCTCGAAATTTGAAATTTTATTAAATCATTTTAAACGTTTTTTAATACTTTCCAATTTTCTCTTAGAAATAAATTCTCCAAATAATTTCTCCAAATAAAAAAAAAAAAATGTGCAATTTTTCCATGAATATCAGGAAAACCTATACAAATTCTCAAAAGGCTTCTAAATCTTGTTTTAAAATCTTCAAAAATCAACGCTTCGTTTTCAATTTTTTGAAAACTTTTAAATTTTTCAATAAACTTTGCAGTATAAACGTGCGGACAGTCTGTATGTTTATGTACGTTTATGAAACGATCGAGTCTATACATACGGACCTGAAAAGGGAAAGGAATATATTTTATTTCTTAATTAAATAGATGCATTTTCTGTAAAAAAGATGAACCAAGTAGTGGAATTTTCATCAAAAAGTATGAATTCTCACACAAAAATGTAATAATAGGTATTTAAAATAAAAAATATTTTAATTTTTCACCGAACAGTTGAATTTCCAATTTCAAAATTCTAAATATCTCTTAAATTTATTCGAATCTTATCTAAAATTTTGTGATCTTACAAAATTGAACAATTTTGCTTTAAAATCTTCTAAATTCTCTAACGAAATTTTAGAGAATCATCCAACCGATTTTAAAACCTTTTTAAGTATTTTATCAAAATAATTTTTTTTTATAAAAAGTAAATTTAAATTTCCATATAGCTTAAATTTTATTCAAGCCTTTTAAAATTTTGAATTGTTTTTGAATCTTCTCAAAAATTCTAAAACTTCGATTGTCTTTTGAAATCTTTAAAAAATTTAAAAATTCCTCAAAATCTTCCACTTTAATTTTCACACAAAAAAGGTGAATTCTCAACGAAAAATTTAATGCATGATATTTCAATCCAAAAAGATTTTTATTTTTAATCATAAACAGTTGAATTGATAAACAAGACAAATTTTCAGAAAAAAATAGTTAAATCATCATCCAAAGAGATTAATTTTTAACCAACTGTATTTTTAACAAAAAAAAAATAAATATTGTCCAAAAGTGTCAAATTTTCTGCAAAAAATTTTACTTTATGAACCCTAAAATATAAATTTTCAACAAAAATATTAATTTTCTACCAAAAACAGGAATTTTTAACCTAAAATATTAATGTCCTACTAAAAAAGATGACTTTCAAACAAAACATGAGTTTTCAACTATAAAAATCGGTTTTAAATCAAAAAAGGAATATTAAATTTTCAATCAAAAAATAAGTTTTCAAACAAAATCTAAATCTTCCAAATATCTTCTGAAATGGTGTTATTTTTCCTAAAATTTGAACAAATTCTGAATGAGAAAAATTTCCTTAAAATGTTTTAAATACTTTTTAGAAAATATTGGAAATATTTTGGATTATTCTCTTAAAATTTATTTAAAAAATAAAAAATAATAAAAATTTTTTCCCGTAAGTTTGAGAAAATTTTGTAATTCTCTTGAAACTTAAAAAAATACAATTTTTCCAAAACTTTCAATTAATGTCTGGGGGTGTATCATTTCTAAATTTTGAATTAGAAACTTTTAAAATCAAAATTTTGAAATTGTACTTTTCAAAATGAACGATTGAAAATTACGTTTAAAATTTTTAAATTAAAAATTGGAAATTTTGATAGTATTATAATCTTGGGAAAGTTTCGAATGGAAAAGTTAAACCAAACCAGCCACCCGTGTGGAAAAAGCCCCATTTAGCCCTCTTAGGATGATGGCCCCCGGCAGGGGCCCGCGTGCAAAACCTACGAGGGCCATCGCGGAGAATATATTTTTGACACCAAAAATTGTAAGGTTTCATGTGTTCAGACTGACAAAAAATTAATTTCGGACGAAAATTAGATAAAACTTTTTTGAAATTTGAACTCAGAAAATATGGATGTTTCATAGGGGCTACGGCGGGGGCACCATCTCGGTTGCACTCATGAATCAACGATTAAAATTTATAAGTCGTAAGGGTGAATATTTTATATCCTCAAAAAATGGACATAAAAAAAAACGTTTAAAAATATGGTTCATGGGTTCTAAAATTTTCAAAAAATATAAGTACAACTGTCCCGAAAACAACTTTTTCTGTATTAAAAAAAATTCTAAATTCGATCTTTATGAAAAACTGTAAATGTTCATAAAAATGTACACTTTATGTCAATCTTAAACGTTGTAAAATGGTATAAGACACTTCAAAAACAAACCTTACACGAGAGTTTAAAAACTTTTATTATTAAGTGATCGTCAAAGTTTACGATAAAATTTATGAGTTCCGCCGTTAAAAAAAAATTAAATGTTCATAAAAATGTACATTTCCTATCATTGTAAAAAGTTGTAAAGTAGTCTAAAGATAAAAAAAAAACGAAATATTACGCGAAGAAAAATTGTAATCCATTAAAATTATTTAATTAATGATTATTTTATTGATATCCCTGTTAACAGTTTGTGTATTTTACATTTACATAACGTCATATAATGATAAATAATTAGAAAAAGAGAGCCTAAAATTTGGTAATTTAACTTTTCTGAACTGTAGCGTATTGAGATGGCTTTTTCATCGAGTTTTCAACTTTTAGGATTAGCGCAGTTGTTAAGATTCCTGACTGTTAGGTGATAGATTTAGGTATAGATATATAGGTTCGATACCCCGTAGCGTTAAAAATTTTATTTGTAATATAATGTTTAAAAATGTAAAATATGTATTCACTCTTAACAGGACTTATTAATATTTAAAGTCAAAATACTCTCAATCAGTTATTATTTATTTCTTAAATACCTTTTTTGTCAATTCGTTAGAGCATAGCAGTACGGCAATAGTAAGCACTGACGCAGCACTTTGCCCATTGTGAATTTCCTATTGGGCAGTACTGCGCCAGTAGCGATATCCAGTGCTGGACCCAGAGATGTGCCAGCACTGGCAAAAAAACAAACAAAAAAAACAAGACGGCTTCATGATGGCAACCATGAGGGAAGTCCATATTGGACCCCTATGAATTAGCATGTCGTTGCCATGAGGGGCCTCGCTTGGATTGCCCTAATAAATTCCACAAGGCATGAGGGCCATCCATGCTGGCCCCTACGGGGCTCCCTTACTTTTTCCACACGGACATTGTCACTTTTATAACGTTTTTAATGCAAATAATCTCAATTTGGGGTATAATTAAATGTAAAAACTTAAAATAGGAAAAATTTTTAATATACGAAATGTACAATTATAAATGTACATACACTTCCGTCGAAAATTGTTGTTACGACTAGCGCGATTACTATTAAATATCACTGCTAATAAAGATATTTTTGACAATTTGAAGATAAAATACAACGTGATAAGTTGAAGAAAGAAAGAATTTCTTGAATTTTGTATTTTAATTTCAACTCGTGGTATGATCTAGTAAAGTTGAAGAACAAATCTGAAATTTATACCAGAGTCTTTGAAGTCTTATCTTCAATTTGAGTTTAAAAAACTTACAAATTGACAGGAGTTTCCGAGATATGATAAAAAATGGCCGAGCTTGGATAAGACTTGGAAATTATTTGCCATATCTTTGGAACCCATAAAGACTTTTTAAAGTTTTATTAACCTTAATTAACAATAAGGTTTCAATAATTACGTTCTACCAATTTCAGTTTTATCCACAAGTTTTTAAATTCACAGCAAGAGTTGAAGTTAAGGTACAGAAACTGAGAAATTCTCGGTAATCACGTTCTCGTGGCTGACAACGGTCGACTGAAACTTGACGCAGACATGCTTGCACATTTTTAGTCATATCTCGAGAACCCGAGAACATTTTTTCAATATTATTGGTTTCAACTGAAGATAAGACCTCGAATACTATGTAATAAAAATTTTAGATTTTTGCTATACATTTTTTACTTTATGCCATAAGTTGAAGTCGAGGTATAAAATTCAATAAATTCTTGCATTAAAAAAAACCTTTTTGCGTGGTACATAACACTTAAAAAATAAAAAATACATTGGTTAGGAGTCATTCGACTCGAAATTTCATAAGCTTTCATATGGGTTCTTCAAAAAGCTTCTCGCTTCTCTTTTTGAACGGGTAACCACGTTTCAGTTTTGATTTTTAATCCTCTCCTGCTAGCTGTTAGATAATTTCCGACGATAGAAGAGATAATTGCATATTAAAAAAAGTTGTAAATGTAAAAATTGAAGTTTATTCAGTCTGAAATAGTGCAATTTTAAAATATGAAGAGTTTTAAATTGAAGAATTTCAATTAAAAATGTTCAAAAATACAAAATTGAATTTCAATTTGGTGGCATTAGGAATGGAAAATTTGGCAATAGACCACGAGCTTATATATTTGGCTATCATGTAAATTTATATTAGTAAACGATTATGGCTGTGACTGACAATTAGATTTGAAATCGATCAACATAAAATAGCGTAGGATTTTATAAACTGCATAAAAGTAATACAAAAATTAAACTCGAAAAATTACAACGTCTCTTTTCACACCTAAAATAAAAGTTAATGCCTCATTTATTAGCATAGGAAGTATTTCAGCTATTTTGCTCATTGAATGATGTGCTAAAGGAAATAATAATCAAAATGAGATAAATCAAGATAAAAGTGAGGTTTTACTTCCAAAGTCCAAACTCGCACTACCAAAGTTTATTCCCAAACAGAAATTGTACAATTGTTTCAAAATGGTGAAATTAGAAATTCTACTCTGAAAAATCATTTAGAATCAGGCTAATTTTATTTAAATAATTATGTGATCAGGAACATTTAAACTGAAAAAATGGAAACTGCTAGAATTCAACAATTTAATCATTCAAGCTCGAATTTTAGTGATTAAAATTGAACATAATTCTTTGAATTTAAATTATGAGAAATAAAAATTCCCCAATTACACCATTTTCATTGAAATTATTCGAAATTCAATATTATTTAGGTAGCTATCCTGCCAAATATTAAATATAAAAAAAAAAAGTTTGTCGAAGACTTTAAGAATACAAATTTTATTACTGATGGTATAAATTCAAATAAAAAACATTTATTATGCATACTTTAAAAAACTTGCAAATAATATTTTTTTAACAATGTTTTTCGCAAGTGAATTTTTTCTTACTATACCTTCTTATAGATTTAAAAAAATGGACACATTTTAATTACTGATCTCTTATTTTTTCGTGGGAAACATTCTATAAAACTCTAAGTTTTCCAATTTTGATAACAAATTTTTGAAACATTTTTTAAACATAATTTTCTTTAATGAACTATACTGGATAATTATTTACTTGTTTTCAAAATTGAAAATATATGAGTAAGAAGAAACGTTTTATCCGAAAAATAAGTCTTATTTATTAAAATACACCTATTTTTTTAAACTGGTAAGAAGCGACAGCAAGAAAAAATCAATTGAAAAAAATATTGTAAAATTACCATTTTTCGTGAGTGTTAAACTTTCTTTACGAAAAATAGTGGTTTTCTTGCATGAAACCCTCATTGTTGGAAAGACAACTATCTCAAAGTAAAAATATTGAGCAATCAACAATTAGTAATCCAATGTTCAATTTAAAAAGGTTGAATGATTTAGTAGTGCGATCCTGCAGATACGAATAGCTTAAATGTTATACTATAACATCAAAATTAATATAAATATCAAAGATGATTTGAAACATAAACAATTTCGTTTGAAAATAGTTTGGAAATAGAAGTCAAAAGCAAATTTAAATTTTATATGTGAAAATTAGAATCTTTTCATTCTATTTCAATTGTGATAGTTTGAGCTATATTAAATTTAAAGGTTTTAGCTGTTAAAAAACTGATGTCTAGAAGAAAGGAGATATGGAGTTTAAAATTTAGAAAATGAAATAAAAGGAACTAAGAAAGGCTTACCTAGTTAGAAATGTTTATAATTAAAAAAAAAATTCCGTGAATATTATTTAAAAAAATATATAAACATTTAAGTCCAGATAAACCGTTCATAAGTGCATTTAATTTAATTTTCCAAATTTTCAAATCAGTATTTCATTTCCCGTAACTAAAAAAATATCGTCATGGTAAAAAAATTTTATAAGATTCTGGATTTAAAATTAGATTTATAATGATATTTTTTAAATATTAATTTCAAATCGAAAACGTATACCAATTTGGTAAATTATAAATTTAAAAAACTCTGATTATAAATATATTATTTCTTCTTTTATTTGTTGCAAGTACTTTCTTTACTATTGTATTATAAAATTTCGCGTTTTAATTATTATTTTCTAAATAATATATGAAAGAAAAACCTTGAAATAGCAAGCAAATTTTTTGCAGTGAGCGTTTGACATTTGCCATTTTTATCCCAAAAGAGAAAGTAAGTGAATTAAAAAAAATCCACTATTTCTGAGACCACTAAACCCAAAAACATATTAATGTCCACACATATTTCCTTACTATGTCCTTCATTAACAAATATTATTTACTAAAATTTTTTCCATAGATTGTTGAGCTAAGTATGTAGTTTGCAGTAACCCAATTTATAAGCACTAATGAAAAATTCCAACACGAAGCTCATGAAAGCGTTCTAGAAATTCCTGATTAAAATAGGGGAGCTCTGGAATAATCTCAATATTAAGTGAAGAGGGCTGAAAAATCTATAATGCAGAAGTTTTGCAAAGTATAAAAAATTAAAAATTTATTTATACCGACCAAAAAAGAATACCTTTTCACTAAAAAAAATAATTTCAAATTCAAAGGAAGAATTCTAAACTAAACAGATTAATTTTCGACATATAAAGATAACTTTTTAACAAAATACGTAAATTTTCAACCAAATAATTTAAATTATCAACAAAATAGGTAAATTTTAAACCGAATTGTTAACTTTCAACCCACAAAGATAAATTTTCAACCAAATGGTAGAATTTTCGAACAAAAAAAATTAAGCTTCGACCAAAAGCGGTTGTATTTTTAACCCAGTAGTTCAATTTTCGAAATAAAAGTCGAATGTTTAAGAAAATAGTCAGAGGTTGAATTTTAACAAAAAAATTAAATTCTCAAAAAATAGTGAAATTTTTGACGAAATAGTTGACTTTTTAACCTACAAAGATGAATTCTTAACAAAAAATGTAATATTTCATATTTATCCAAAAAAAGAAAGAATTTATACTGAAAGGGATGAATTCAAAACAAAATCAGTGAATTTTCAAGCAAATAATTAAATTTTCAATAAAAAATGACAAATTCAAAACCAAAAATTTTAAAGTATAATTTTCAAGGGCTAAAGATTTTTCAGTAAAGGAAGAAACATATTATCCAAATTGTTAATCTTTTAACCCAAAATACGATTTTTCCGTAATGTAGTTTAATTTTTAAACCAAACATATGAATTATCAGCAAAAAGCTCATTTGCAACTAAACAGTAGCATTTTTGACCAAAAAAGAGGAAATTTTAAACCAAGAAGATTAGTCTTCTACAAAACAAGACGAATTTTCCGAAAAAATTTCAATTTGCAATGAAAATTGAAAAGTTAAGTTTAAAGTTGAGAACATTAATTGTTTACCGAAAAAAATGCAACTAGACATATGATTTCTCAACTAAAATCATTTTCTAAGAAAGCGGTTCAACCTTTAACCAAGCAGTTAAATTTTTAAAACATGAATTTTTAATTAAAATTTTGCAGTGCATTTTTGAACCAAACAAAGATTTAATGTTTAAATAAAAAACAGTCGAAATCAATTCGAATGTAATTTTTATTAAATCAGATGAATTTTCAAGTAAGAAATACGAATTTTTAAGTGTTGAATTTTTCACCAAGAAAGATAAACAGGTACATTTTCAACCAAATAGATAAATTTGTAGAAAAATAGTCGAATCGAACGAAAAATTCCATTTTCAAACCAGAAATATGAATTTTTAACCAAACAGTTTAATTTTCAAACAAAATTTAACTTCAAAAATACACAGTAGTTGTATTTTGAACCAAATTTAATTGACATTTAAAATAGAAATAATTTTCAACAAAATATTCAAATTTTAAACAAAAGCATTAAATGTTCAAAAAAGCAGTTAAATTTTTAACGAAACAGTCGACTTTTCAACCGATTAAATTAAATTCTTGATTAAAAATGTAATAATTGATATTTCAACTAAAAGAGACGAATTTAAAACAAAATATGTATGTGAATTTTCAAACAAACCTTTGCAGTTTCAACCAAATAAGATAAATTTACAACAGAAAATGTAAAAAGTAGAAATTTCAAGCGCTTAAGATTTTTCAGTGAAGAAAGAAAAGAAAATTATCCCAAAGTTTCGACAATTTTAAACCAAACACGATTTAATTTTGAATACAAAAAAAGCACAGTAGAATGCAATAAAAAAGCCAAATTTTTAACTAAATAGTTGAATACTTAACTACAAGAATTAACTGTAAACCAAACAGTTCCATTCTTATATAACAAAGATGAAATTCGTACTAAGACAGACGAATTTTTAAATCGGAGACGCACACAAATTTTTTTTTTTAATTTTTCTCCAAGAAAGATTTTAGTTGAATTTTCAACACTAAAACAAACATTTTCAACACAAAAATATGAATTTTCAACACAAAGTTAATGTTTCACCAAAAGTTAATTTTCTACTAAAATAGTTCAATTTTCAACCAACAATTTTTTACTAAAAATATAATCGTCTGGAGGAAGTAAGTGCAAACCAAAAAAGTGAAATAGAAATATACAATGCAAATAAGTTACTGACAAGAATATTGCATCAGGATGGCCGAAATATATATTTCTAACTTTTCCATTACGAATTTTTCATTTTCCCTGACCATTAATATTTGAAGACCAAATTTGATTCTTGTTATTATTTTATATGGAACATTTTATAAACATTGAGAAGATTTTTGTTTAAATACCAGAATTTTCCCTGACCAATAAAATTCCCGGACTTTTCTCTGATTTCCCGGACTTCCCTGACCTACGGCTACCCTACTTAATTTGTTTTCAATGATAAAAGTAAGAAAATTTTCTTATAACTCGATTAAATAATTGAAGACTTTCTTTTTGAAACGTGTTACTTTGTCTTGGGTCGCAGAAAGTCATGACTGTACGAAATTATTAAAACTTCAAGAAATAGCAAGTTAAAGAGAGAATATTTAATTATGCTTATTCAGCTTATATTCGAATTGCCAACTCGATGAACACTGAAGTATAAGATGACCATGCATGAAAAAGCAATAAATAAAAGTGGTAGTTATAGTATATACCATATTCTGAAACACTGTCTTTAGCCTTTGTTCTATAGGTTCAGTCGATAATATCGATTAACATTAAACATGCACTTATATTTAATTAATGATAAGATATATAGTTAAGATTGTTTTGCGTTATAGAATTTCAGAACTGGAATGCAAATAAAGTATGCATTCGCGGTTTTCACATTTATTCATGAAACCTTCAAGCGGTTAAGAATTTTTTACAGGAAATATGTAATACATCAAGGTAGAAGGATGTACATGATCATTAAAACAATACAGCTTTGTTTGCTAAAACGAACACGTGCAAATATTGCTGCATGCTTGCTGGTACTTAGCGCACTTACTTGAATTTATGAATAAAATAAGGCTTGGAAATCGTCTAACTCATGGATCTTTATAATGGGTTTTTCAAAATAAAGTTTTAATGTAAAAAAAGTTTTTTTAATAATCTGATCGCTATTGTTACCTATTACTATAGTAAAAATTTCCGTGTCCCCTTTCAGCTTTCTTATCTCCGGTGCATCCCAGTGCATTTCCACGTCCTCTTTTTGTGCTTATTCAACATCTTTTGTTATATGGCAAATAAAAAACAAAGTTGCCAGTAAATTATTTGAAAGAAATTTAGATGACACTATGTTTTCACAAAAAAAAATATATTCTACACTAACGAAACGTGCATCACGAGCGGACGATTCCGAACTAAGTGAAGTCCGATGGAAACTGTCCGAATTGAAAATCCATGACGAGCCACTGACAGCAGCGATGACTATCTTTTAATTTTCCCCACCATATTACTTTATGTGTTACATTACACATTCGGGTATAGATAATGCATTATGCATACTGACATTGCAGGCAGATGAAAGACAATTTTTAATTATTTATCTCAACCATAAGGGTTAATTTCATTTTTCTCGTCTGTTTAAAAGTTTGAAAAAGTGTTAAAATTATATATTGTGTTAGAAAAATGTTAAGAACAAAATTCTTTCAGAATATTAAAAAATATTTAGAATAAATTTTTTTTTCTTTTAGCAACAACACATATCATCATATAAAATACATAAAACAATCCGCATTGATTGGAATTTTCTGTTTTCCAGTTTTTTTAAATCTTTTTTTTTATTCGAGGTTGATTGTTTAGTCTAGGTCAAAGTATCCCAAGTAGGCGTCTATACATCGAAAGTAGCTTTTTTTTAGTTGTAAAATGAATTCTTTAATATCTATTATGTCGGCAAAGATTTTCGCACATATTGATGACAATCAAACTGTTTTTGCAAAAGTTATTAGCAATGGAAATTTAATGATACGATATGATCAAGATTTCTTTCGTTAACACCTAAACGGATTTCGACGATTCTTACGTTGAAATTATTTTAAAAAACGTCAATTCCAGAAATATTTCTTCTGAACATAGAAATATTGAATTTGTTTAAAAATTAACAATTGTTTATAAACAAATTGTACTTTTGTTCTCTCAAAAGAAAACATACATTTTATACCTAGGAATCTTCAAAATACGTTTAACCGCCCACGAGAAAAATGTTGATCATGTAACATTAAACTTTCATTGTTAATAACATTTGCAAAAAAAACGTTCTTTGCGACCAAAACATGGATAATTTGACCTAAACTAAAAATCCAAACTCGAATTAAAAACAAAATTGGTAAGCAGAAAATTCCAGCAATCAATGCAGATTTTGACTATACTAGACTAATACTATAATGCTATATAGGTCGCTTTTTTAGCTTTCCACAATTTTTTATGTGTGACTGTGTAATGTTGAGCAACATTCACAATAAATTGTATCGTCAAATAAAAATACTTATTTTAAAATTTCCCTTTTCTAAATTGAGGGTTCGTAATCATTATTAATAGATGCATACATATAACCACGTTTAACATGGTCAAAGGGTTATGAATAGAATCATATTGTAACTTTTAAAACAGTTGCTTGAAAAGCTACGAACATAATTTTTGCCTTTATTAATAAAGAATAGTTTACAACTTCAAGTTTTTCTTTTAGAAATAAAGTTTTAGAATTAAAATTCCTCATTTGCAAATGGCAATTTACAAAATTCGAGAAAGTCAGGTAGTTAAAAACAATGAGTTTCAAAACTGTCATTCGTGCTGAACAATAGCATATTAAGTATTAACAATAGCATCCCTTAAGTGAAAAACCTTAATACTGTCAAATTCTTCATATTTTCTTAATAATCTAATAACATTTCAAAATATGTCGCAAAAGAATATGGAAGATTTTAAGACCATGTTTTTAATTTTTGCAGGATCTAAAAAATTTTTAGTAACACTTTGAATTATTTCAAGAGATATTTAGAAGTTTTAAAATTCTGAAGAGATTTCAAAAAATGTTAAGCAAGATGTATATTTCTGAAAATATTGAAATCAAATTTCGAAGCTTACAAGGGATTTTGAAAGGTTTGAATATAATAAAAATTCAGGAAAAATTTAAATTATTTATTTGTAATTATAAGATCATTTTAAGAAAATATGTTTAAATATTTTAAAACATTTCAATTGACTTCTTAAATTTTCAGAAAAGAATGTATTTGATTTTTAAAAAAATTCAATTTTGCAGGATTATAAAATTATATAAAAAATTCGGATTTTTGAAAAATATTTAAAGATTTTTCATTTTAGAAAATTCATTTAAAAAGAATATTTAATAAGATATAAAAACATTCTTAAAGATTTCGAAAATTATAACAAAAAAGAATCTGGAAGATTTTGAAGAAATTGTTGTACATTTATATAACTTTGAAGCAAGCGTACAAAGACACCTCGTAAATGAATATTTATTCGATATTTTTATTTTATATATATGATACATTATTTTCCCCCTCAAACTATAATTTTTCCTGTTAAAATTAATTTTCCTTAAAATTTAGTTTATAAAAAATTAATTTAATTCATTCTTAAATTTGAAAAAAGTCGATTTTTCGAAAATACGTCACTGGTAAATAATGTTTAAGGAATTTTGAAGTCGTTAAATGGACCATCAGTAGAGAATGCATGAGATTGAAAAAAATCCTAACTGATCATTTTCTTTCCAAACATAAAACATTCGATTATAAAACATTATTTACAATCTTAAAAAATGTAATGTTACGTTATGTTAGTGTTTCTCGCCTAAAATAGTTATTGGTAATAAAGTATAATTGTATTTCATAGAATATTTATAATATTTGAACAATAATAGGGTATGTTAGTGCTTTTTTTACCGCGAATTCGTATTTTTGAACAAAAATGAAGCTAATTGCAAATTTGGAACAAGTTGTACAGGTGAAACTTGACATTTTTTCAGTTTCAATCGAAAAAAATATAATAATTTTTTTTTGTATGAAAATTTTTGTTTTTGTTTTTAGGGCGTTTTCTTATTTATATATATATATTTTTTTGTTCGTTAGTAAAAACTGGATTTGCACACAAAAAACATTCATAATTTTTTTAGTTCGGAGGTAAAACTTTATGAATTTTTACATAATTTTCAATATTTAAATTGGAGAACAGAGCAGAAGACATATTGACCAATTTGTAAAATATGTACTTTATTTTTTACTTCTTTTGGATGCCAAACGATAATTTTTTTTTGTTCGACTCAAATGCTTCGATTAACTTTACTGGTTGCATACATTTTGAACAAATCCACTTTTTTCAAAAATTTATTATTGGCAACATATTTCGACTTGAAATATAAAAATATTGGTACATTCAGAGTGGCCGTTTTAATCACATAAAAAAATTCCCGGCGATTTCCTAGTTGTTTCCCGGTCCGCGAAAATATTTCACGGTCAATGAAATTAAAAAATTCGAACTCTAAAGCTAACCATTTTTCTATTTGGAGTACTAAAAACCGAGCTACAAATTATTTTAAGCAACTTTAAGTTAAAAATATGAAAAATTGAACGATGCCATTTTTATTCTAAACTGAACACTTCTTAAATTAAAAATAAAAATATTTTCATTTTAAATAATTTAAAAATCATCATTTTTCAAAATAAAGTCATTTTCAATTTTCCTAGGAATCTTAAGAGAATATTTTTTATTCTTTGTAAGCCTTTCACTATTCTTATAAAGCTTCTTTATTTTTTGTTCAAAATCTGCAAAAATCTATATATTTTTTAATTAGGCACTGCGCTATTTGCACCCAAATTTCGGTACGAATAGCCGGATTTTCCAAGTTTCTTATTTGGCTCATTTTAAAGGAAATTGAATTGAAATTGAACAATTTCAATTAAGAGTATTATACGCTCAACAATATTTAATTGGATCGATAAAAAAATAAAATTTTTATATTACGAACCATTTGAATTTCAAGAATCTTCTAATTTTACAGGGCTTCCCGATTTTTTATTTTTTTTTGCATTTTGTCTTCCTTGAAATGATCTTTTGAAATTCAGAACTAATAAAAAAAAAATTCTATTTTTAACAGATTAACTATTTATTTAATAATGTTTTTAATTATTATTGAAGGATTTACTAAAAAAATTTTATCTGCTTTAGCAATTGTGATAATTATTTTAATAACTTCAGTGCATTTATTATTAAAAAAAGTTTGATACATTTTTCTGATTGAAAAAAATTATGTTTCATTCTGATTATATTAATTGAATGATGTGACAATCTAATAAAGTCCACCACAGGATCGTTTCGGTTATGATACTTGTTTTGTCTAATAAAATTGAAACGACCAATTTATAGCACGAGACAAGGCGCGTGACCCTGTCTCTAATTCGTCCAACAAAAATTTATCGGGAACAATGTCCATTTCACTTTCTTTGCTCTTCATTGTACCATTCTCACATGACCAAATAAAAAAATAGAGCCTGAATAATACATTTTCATTGGAGAAACTCCATGTTAAATCATCTGAAGAATTTCATTTATTGTTAGTAATTTTGATAAAAATTCTAGTATATGTTCCCTCAGGTGTTAAAAGAAATATCCTCAAAATAATTTTGGAAAAATTCAAACAAAAAATATAAATGCTTGGATTTTTAATCGAGTTTCTGAATTTTGAAAAAAATCATTTTTCTACTGTAAAAGGTGAATTTTCTACATGCAGATAAACTTTCAATAAAACAGTTGAATTTGTGAAAATAAAGACATTATAAAAATAGTGCAATTTTGAACAAAATAATGCAATATGTTAAAAAATAGTTAAATTTTTAATTTACAAAGATGAATTTTCAACTGAAAAGATGAATTATCTACCAAAAAAGAGAAATCTTCATCAAACTAAATGAATTTTCAACATAGGCTTAACTTTTAACAAAACATATAAACTTTAAACAAAATTTTGAATGTTTAAAGGAATTTTCAACCTACTAGATAAATTGTCCATTAATGAAATTAATTTTCAACCAATTAGATAAATTAGTCTTCAAGAAGAATATTTACCACAAAAGAATTTAAATTGAAGAAGATAAACGTTAAGCAAAATATTGATAATTTTAACTTAAAGTTAAGGAATTCATTTTAAAAAAATTAATACATAAAAAATGTTTCAATAAAATAGAGTTGAATTTTTAGCAGAGAAATTAAGTTTCAAATAAAATATGAATTGTATACCAAATAAGAAACAAATTTCAACAAAATAGTTAAATTTTCATAGAAACAGATGAATTTTCAAAAAGATTAAACGTCTCTCAAAAAGGATAAATTTCCATCAAAAAAGGGAATAGTTAAGTTTTGAGTTAAAAAAAAATTGTGTTCAATAAACAAAATTCCAATTGAAGAAATTAACTTCAAACCAAAAAGATTAGCTTTCTATATAGAAAAGAGATTGATTTAAAAAAAACAGGATATTTAAAGAAAATTTTTAATTCTTAAAGCAATTTTCAACCCAATAGTTACATTTTCTACCCAAGAAATAGATTTTGAACGAAACAGACAAATAAGTCTTCAAGAAGGAGAATATTTTACCACAAAAGACAAAGTTTAAACAAAATACTGAAATTTTCAACCAAATAACGGAATTTTTAACTGAAGAAGATAAATTTTAAACCAAATATAGAATATTTTAATTTACAGTTCAAGAATTTATTTAAAAAAAAAACAATTTTAAATAGAATAGTTTAATTTTTTAGCAAAGAAATTAAGTTTTAACTAAAGTGATGAATGTTTAAACAATAGAATGCATTTTTAACCTAATAGTTCAATTTGCAACCTAAAAGATGAAATTTATACAACAAAAAAAAACACAAATTTTCAACAAAATAGGAAAATTTTCAATTAAACAGATGAATTTTTCAGAAGATGAAAAGTCTTTCAAAAATATAAATTTCCGACAAAAAATGGAATAGTTCAATTTCCAGTAAAAAAATAGTGTTTCATACAAAGAAAAAAATTAATTTCCAATCAAAGAAATAAACTTCCAACCAAAAAGATTAATTTTTTACTAAAAAAGATTGAATTTGAACGAAGAATATAAAATTTGTAAACAATTTTTGAAGTTTCCAACCCAATCCGTAAATTTTACGTGAAAGAAATGGATTTTCAATCAAAAAAGACAAATTAGGCTTCAAGACGATTAATATTTTACCACAAAAGATAAAGTTTCAATAAAATACAAAAATTCAACCAAATAGCTTAATTTTCCACTGAAGAAGATCAACGCTAAACCAAGCATGAAATAGTAAAATTTTCAGTCAAAAAAATTAATTACAACAACAAATTTTAAACAAAAAAAGGGTTTTAAAATATGATAATGTTGAAGATTACGATAGCCATAGCGATAAAGTTTTAATGTGGATTCCTATAAGATTCTTGGTAACAAACACGAATCTGAATGTTTTAAATGGATATCTCGAATAGTTTACGATATATCGATTTTTTTATGTTAAAATTATTGACTTTTGTTTTCTTTCACATAATTTCTGAATATCGATTTCAATGGGTTTTTTTTTCGATAAACGCGAAACTGGAATGTTTTAATCGATATCTCGAATACTTTTCGACATATCGATTTTTTCTCTTGAATTGAATAATCAACAGATGCAAGTCTCACCCCAATTCCTTTTCTAACGCCTCGTGGGGGGCCCCTTTTTCTGGCATTATTGGATTATTTAATTTAAAAGAAAAAAATGGATACCTCGAAAACTGTTCGAAATATTTATTTAAAACTTTCAGATTTGTGTTTTTTTGCTAAAACTCCTATAGAAATCCACTTCAAAACTTTATCGCAATGGATATCGTAAGCTTGACAAATAATGAGTCATCAACTATGGTAAAGCTCACATTTTATATAACTAGCAAAAATTAATCCTTTTTGGTAACTTTCGATTTTCAAAACTATTATTTAAATGTAAATAATGCAATCAAAATATAGAAAAATTGTAATTTTGTATTTATTGTAAACATAATATTTTGACTGTTAATACTGAAATACTGTTGTATGCGTTTGTCTTGATTAAATAAAATGTTTCATTGTAGATTTTGAATTTGTCACAGTTCCGTCATACACATAGATGTCACAATTGTTCTGACTGTTAAATTTTAAAAGTAAAATTTGTATGTAAAAATAAATAAATAAGTAGCGCATGGAGGCTGAATCTTACATAGTGGATTAAGCACTTAATTTATGGCGACTGGCGACCTCTGTTTTAATTGTATAAAATTAACCGAACTTAAAACTAGATTTCTACTTTTATCGATCGCCAAGAATTATTTTAATTTGTGTCTTTATTTTCACTTTCAATAACAGCTGTTATTTTTAATAATAAATTTTTAATTGGTTTATTCAATGTTAAAGTAATATTTATTTCGAGTCTATCTTAAAATTTCATTCTTTTAAATAATATAAACAATTATTAAATTAATAGATATATTGCAAAATCATCAAGTTTAATAATATTATTATATAAATTATAATCAAATTTTTTATCAAAACGTTAAGTTATTATAAGCTAAATTACAATTATATAAATTTATCATATTAATGTTTTAATTATGCTAATGATTTAATTTTGAAAATCTCAGTAATTTTAGATTAAAATTAAATAATATCGTATTTTTATCTTAACTTTTATCTAATAAAAATTGATTAAATATTTAATATTAAAGCTATTTTTTTAAAGTAATAATTAGTTAAAATTTATCTTCAAATTTAATTAAAAAAAGAAAGATTATAAAATTAATAGGTATATTGCGAAATCATCAAGTTTAATAATATTATTATATAAAATATAATTTAGAATTGGGGTCAAAACGTAAAGTTATTATAAGCTAAATTACAATTAAATAAACTTATTATATTAATGTTTTAATTATGTTAAAGATTTAATGTTGAAAAACTTATTATTTTTAGATTCAAATGAAATAATATCGTATTTTTATTTTAACGTTATCTAATAAAAATGTATAAACTATTTCATATTGGAGCTATATAAATTCTAAATTTTACGTAATTTACGTAATTATTGTGAAGTCATTAAGTTTAATAATATTATAATATAAATTAAAATTTAATAATAAAAAATAGAATATAAAATTACATAAAGATTGAATTTAAATTGTTTAATATTTAGTAACATAAATATGTTATTTTCTCTCAGATTATGTAATTAAATATTGGCTATTATTTTGGTAATAGATGTTTCTTTTTTTCTTTTAAATAATCGTATGACAATTATATATTTTTTTATTGTGCCTCCGATATTGTGAAATTAGTATTTAAATTTAATTTTCTAAATTATATTACACATATTTTAATCTTTTTAACTTAGCTAAAAAGCTTATTTATAAATTAAATAAACTAAATGTAGAGAAATTCAGTTTCAAATTTGAATGAATGCTTCTTATTTTGTAAAATGACTAATTGATATAAGCTGAATATTTATTTTCGAACATTAAATTGAATAAAAATTAAAATTTATTACCTTAAATTAAATTAACATAAGTAACAAATAAATACATTATTTACTTGTAGGTTATATAATGGAACATTGAATATGATTTGCATAATATGAATGAATTTATTTTTAAAGTACCACTATTTCAATTAAGTAATTTTTCGGGATTATGCTGGTGTTCTAATATTAATATTTTCATTCAATTTTTTAAAATTCTACCTGGATCAAAAAGTTCCCGGAATTTATTTTTAAAATTAAAAATATAAGTTTATTCTTGAATATTGATGTGGTCCTCTTCAAAGTAATTCTCATCGACTGCCACGCACTTATGTCAGCGCTTGATCCAGCTCTCAAAACATATTTGATACTCAATTTTCGGTATGCCCATCAATGCCGTTTTCGATTTTTGTGTTATTTCCAATCGGATCATGATGGCATTATGCGACAACACACATGTTGTTGCAAAATTAAATCCATTGCAAAAATCGAAAATCGCAAAAAAACAGATGCACTCAAAATTGCGTTACATTTACAAATGTCAAGCTAGAACGCTGAAATTCGCAGGGAATATTGTTAAAAGGTGTGACAACCTACAGAAATGAAAAAAATGTGAATCAGACAGAAGGGGACGCTACTCGGTGATGATTCCGGGAACTTTTTGATTAAGGTGGTATATGAAAAAATGTTCAAATTTTTTCCCTTAAATGAATGTTAAGTCACTAAAAAATGAAATTTTTATAAATAACATTTAAAATTTGTTAAAAGATATATGAATATTTTAGTTAAAATAATTGTTTAATGATTTTTATGCTTTGAAATGACTGAATAATTTTTAATTGATCATATTACAAATCGAATTTTCACAAATAATTGCAAAAGAATATAATTATTTGAGGCTTTTTAAGTTATGAACTGTTTAATTCATTATTAGCCGATTAACTTTGTTCACAATGTTAAATCATGTCCAGTTTAAATTTAAATTGTTTTAAATTAAGTAACCTACATTGATTACAGTAGAGTCTCGATTGACATAAGATATCAACTTTTTAAAGAAACATATTTACATTTAACCTATTTCTATTAGAATTATATAGTTTTTCGAAATGTTGATGATGTTTTGAAATGATTATATGAATTAAATTGTGAAAATCATATGTACAAGTGTTTTTTTTTACAAAACCAAGTATTGAAGGTTATTAATAACTAAGATTTTCAGGAAGGAAGTTTGAAATATATATAAAGTAAGAGTAAATTTATTATTTCAATGAAACAAATTATTTGAGGCTTTTTATGTTGTGAACCATTTAATTCATTATTAGCTGATAATTTTCTTCACTCTTTCTTCATCTCGGTTTGAATTAGTGACAAAGGTTACTAATTAACTAGACGTACAGAAAACATTAAAAAAAGTAAAATATAACGTAAAGTACAAATAAATTTATTATTTCAGTGAAATTATTTGATGCTTTTTATGTTGTGAACCATTCCATTAATTATTAGTTGATAATTTTCTTCACAGTTTCTTCATGTTCATTTGAATTAGTGACAAAGATTACTAATAAATTAGACGTATGGAAATGCTGTATCAAAATTTAAAGGAGAATATACACATAATGTTAATATTATCTGAATGTTACGATGAAAGTAATTGTATCATGTTTTTTATTTTGTGAACTGATTAATTCATTAACAACTGATTCTACTAAAAGTTACATTTTCTGGAATCAGTTTAAAAGCTTAGATTAAATAATTTTTTTTTAAATAAAATGTCAAACAAGAAAAATTATATAAAGTTGAAGTTTTTGAAATGTTTTATAACAAAATTATATTTTTATGGTTTTTCTTTTGTAAAATTGTCAATTGATTGTTAGCTAATTAACGTTTTCTGACAATTAAAGTAAATAAAGATTAAAATTTAGTTCCTGAAATTTAAGTAACATAATTTAATTATTGACTTAAAGGTTATATTATGGAATATTGAAGATAATTTAAATATTAAAAGTTAATTTAAATTTGCAATTATATTATTTCAATTAGATAATTTTTCAAATGATTCTGATGTACTGAAATGTGTCTTTGCATTCGATTTTTCAAATCATATTAAAATAGTTTGATTTCTTTCTGAAATTAGCATCAAAAGTTACAAAAGTTATTAAAAGTTACAAAAGTTACAAAAGATAAAACAAATTTGTAAAACAAACAAAAAACAAACAAAAAAAACAAAAATGAATGTGATATTAAAAAAAAATGTAGAGTAAACATTTTTCCTATGTTTGAATGAAAAAGATTGTTTAATGCTTTTTAAGTTATCATTTATCAAAAAATTAATTAATTGTTAGATGACTAATTTTTTCACAACACCGAAATAGATAAAGATTCAATTATAAATTTTTTTGCTACCATTTTATAATTCCGGAGTTTTTAAGAAGAAAAAAATGTTTTCTTTTTTTACATCTGGGTAATCGTTTTTTTTATTTTTCAAAGAGATAAGTGAAATAAAATTATTGAATGAACTTATTTTAAGAATTAGAACAATAGATGCGTCTTGATAATTTCGAAAGATTTTGAGAATAATTTTTTTTTAACAGTTATGGAAAAATTTTAAGCAGTTAATTATTAATTCTGAAGTAATAATTGTTAATTCTAAAGATTTAAAAATTGTTAAAAAATAATATGGAAGATTTTACTAAAATTATTTCCATTTTCCATGATTTAATTCAAATTTAGGTAAACTTAATTTTTTAGGGCGTCAAGAAAAGGAAAAATATATAGGTTAGTTTCATGGGAAATTTCCAAACAATTTTTTACTAATGAGTTCTAAGAGCTCATTAAAAAAGATTCAAAAACTTTACATATTATTTTATAAAGTAAAAAAAGGGTTAACAAGTGTTTAAAGCAACATCGTGCCGAAATAAATAATTTTGGAATAAATTTTAGTAAATTTAAGAGATATTTACAAGTTTAAACACCATTAAAAAACAATAAAAATTTATAAGATATTTTAAGACTTTTTAAAATTCAGGACAATGACATAAATTCTTTAGGTTGCCAAAACAATTTCTTAAGAATTTTTAATTTGAAAAATGAGCTTCAGCAGAAAATTCAAAAAAGATTTTAAAACATCACATATTTCCTTAAATTTCGAGAAAGAGTAGAAGATTTTAAAGCAAAATGTTCGAATTTTGTAACATTAAAAAATAAATTAAATCATAAAATCCTACAAATATTGCAAAAATTTACAAGAATAAAAATGATTTTTAAACTGCAGAAGATTTAAAAAAATGCAGATTTATGTGAAAGTTCTTAAACAAAAAGAAAATCAGACGTTAAAAACGCAAACGTCTGGACACCAATGTTTTTTTTTCAAATTAAAATTTGTGAACAAAATGTGTGAAAAACTTAAAACCCATATGGTAAAGTATCACATGCCCTTAATTAGAATAAATTTGAAAGGTCTCAAGTGAAGAAATTAATGTTATTCAAGTTTTTAGGAAAATTGGGGATATTTTAGGCAGCAGTTTAGATTTTAAATAACTTTTCTAAATTTCAAGAAAAATTCCAGTCAGATAAAAATATTTTAAAGAATTTAAGAAGTAATGTGTAGATATTTAATTCTAAAAGGGCTCGAACTTTTCCTATTATTTTGTAAAATCCCGTAAAACATATATTTTTCTTAATCTAAATTTTTTGTTGGCGAATATGAAATATTCACAAATATTTTATAATTTTCTACAAATTCGTAAGAAATTTTGGAAGATTTGGCGGCAAATTTTTTACACTTTAAATGATTTTTCAACATTTTAAGAAAAAATTGGATTCATTTACAAATATTTTTAGGAATTCACGAGGCTTTGCACATACTTCAAATATTTTAAACCTTGGAAGCATTTCCGAAAATTTATGGAATATTTATTATTTCTTCTGAAATTATAAAAGACCTAAATATATTTGAAAAGGCTGAAATTTTTCTAATAATTTGTAAAATCCTGTAAAATAAAATATATAATCTTTACATCTTCTGCATTCTTTTCTTGACACATCTTGAAAATTTAAAAATCTTTCCGAATTGTCTCATGAAAATGATAAAACTTATAAAATTCTTTGAAAAAATGCTGATACTTCTTCCCTTGTAAATGCATTTAAGATGTGTGTAACTAAACACATATCAAAAAAGCATTGTTGTGTTACGTAAAAATATTGTTTAATTTATTTCTATACCGCACTTGATCCTGAAAATCTATTTTTATTTACAAAACTTCTGTTAAGTTTTTTAAAATAATACAAAAAAATATTACGTAACTGCAGATAGGGTGTGGGAAGGTAAAAGTGTTTAAAATAATGTTACGGAATATATGAACGCTCCCTAATAATAGTACTCGTACATTTTACGATGCATTGATACACTGAATTCATTCTTTCAGATCTAATTTCAACAAGAATATAAGTCTTCAGAAAATTTTAACAAATGAATTGTTATTAGAAAATTGAGCAAATTATAAAAATGTGTATAAAAGTGAGCGCACGCGTGCGCGCGCACATAATAGTAAAGTATAGAAAATTCGAATAAAGTTCAAATAGTTGAATTTAATTCTACATTGATGAATAGTTCATCTAAAAATACCTTAAAAATGTATTTTTTTATATGTTTAAAAATAGTTAAAGTGGAGTTTCAGATAATTTTACACGGGGCGAGACATATTTTTTAAAATAAAAACAATAATCTGCTAATTTTAGAGAATTGTAAGTAAATAAAAAAATTGTGTCATTCATATTGAATTTAGTGGAATATTCTCGTTACAATAAAAAAATTTCTGTAAATCATATGCAACTTTTTAAAATGATATCAGATTTTTTACAAAATCTATAACAAAATGTTCGAAAATTAAGGGATTTTTCTTTAAAGTAAGGGTAAAAAATGTTCTAGTTTTTTTCTTTTAATAAGGCTTTCTTAATATAATAATTTTGATTGAATCTATCGTCAGACCAAAATCCTTGACCTCGCGTTCACGCTTTATGTGCAGGTATATGCAATGGTGCAATCGACATGCAATGCATTTTACTACGTGTGCATACTGCATAGTGTGTAGATTTGAAGAATTATCATGCGAATGGAATTAAAATAGGACACGCAATAGGGACTATTTCATCACTTTTATGGTAAAATGACACTGTTCTATATATAGTACTATGCAACTATCGGTCCCACCCTTTCGAAGAATTTTATTTTATATAATAACAAAAATATTCGTTTTCGTAAACAATTTAATGCATAAAATATTTATTTCCGTCATTTCGTTCAATATTATAAATATTTCATATTTGTTGCACACTTTGTTTATGTATAAAAACAGTGAAAGTTGCAATACGAAGTTCAAGTTTCTCTTATGAATGTTCTTTAATCTCTAATACTTTCAATACTTTAGTTACAAAATAATCGATAATTATAAATATCTGCCTACATTTATTAAATTATTATTTACTTACAGAATGTGTGGTATGAGATAATATTGAGCATATACCACTGGGAAAGCAGACGAAAAAAATGAAAAATGTAAGGTGATAAAATGTAACACTTGCATTGCTCGGACACGACTTAAGAATGATGTATATTAAATTGCAGAATATAATGGAAGCAGTTTTAAATAATTTTTTATTAGTTTCTCTTACCTTTGATACTTCTTTGTGCTTGGTAAGAGTTTTTACCAATGCGTCCGTCTCCATCTTTCTTGACATTGTTTCTTTGGTTTGATGCACGTGTTACAACCGGCAACAATCACTAGAGTTTTATAAATTCAGCGTTAGAAAATATTAGCATAAATTGAACCACTACCTGGACACGATTAATAGTAAGTGAGATGTTCAAAGGAAGTTTTAGAGTTTCGAGAATGTATTAAAGTTGACATTGAGGTTTGCGGTGTGCGAATATAAAATGTCGGTATGGACTGTGAGATACAACCTCGGGCTCGAGGCTCGGCTCGACTCGGTCTGTCTGACTCTGCCCATCACACGTTACTGGTGTGCACGTCACAAGTCACGTGACCTCCAGCACCAAAGATATCTACGCAGCTACACATATCTACGTGACTGGTACTCGAGGCGATCAATGTGCTGTCGTTTTGTCTCCCGTGATTCTGCGTATTGGCAATGTATGTACATTGGCGGCATATTTTAAACAATCAGTGGTTTGGCATCTTATCCGATCCAATTACATATTCCAATTTTTAAAAACTACATGGCGCCATTTTCGGTTAGTTCTCGAAAATATCGCAATCTCGAAACTACTCTTGCTGGAAAAGCTGTGTCAATGATTCGATGAAGCTGTCGTTCGATTTTCCCGTTTAAAATAAAAAGTCTGCAATCTTCAGGTTTATGAGGATTGTCAAATTATCTAATTAGTAAATTCAATGATAATAATAACAAGGAGGTCGCTTGTCCGGGAAACCAGGAAATGAACGGAAATTTTATGAGACCAGGAATAAAACTGAATTTATTGTTTGACCGGGAATTTGACAAATTTGTAGAAAAAAAATATCTGTTGAACTTAGATTTCAACTGTTTTTTACATTCTCATCATTTATGATTGAGAAAGTATTAGAATTGTCGGAAATTTGACATCACACTTTTTCAACGGATCTCCACGTTTCGAGACCCCTCGAATCCGAAAATCAGGTTTTCATGACGGCGTCTGTCTGTCTGTCCGTCCCTCTGTCCGTAAACACGATAACTCTCGAAAAAATAAACCAATCAAATCCATCTTTGGCACACTTTTTCTAAACCCTAAAAGAAAGGACGAGTTCGTTAACCAGCCATTTTTGATAAAAATTCAAAAAGTGAGCGCATTTTGAAATTTTTTGAGACCACTTTTTTCTGAATTTGAAAATCCTATGTACGGATATTTATAGCATTGAAAAGAAAAAACAATTTATACTAATGACTTTTTTCGATAAAAAGAAAATTCTCAGAGTTATAGGGTTTTCAAAATTTTTTTAATTAACCGAAAATCAAAATTTGGAGCCGAAAAACGCACGATATGAAAAAAAGTCAAGAGAAGAAAAACATTCCTTTTTGAAATCGCTACAAGATTATCATAAACAATTTTTGGATTATCTTCAAAAATCGAAAATTCAAATTTTGATTGCACAAAAAATAATGGAAAATAAAAAATTCCATTTTGTGGACAAACTATGTAGGATATGAAAAAAGATGAATTAACAGAAATGGTTATACCAAAAAAGATCTACAACTTCGTTAATAATCACTTCTTGATAGGACGCGTACTTTTTGTTCTATTCGTGAAAAATAACGTTGAAAAAAAAATAAAAAAAAAAATGTGTGGAAAAACGACGAAAGTTACAAAAAAATCCAACAAAACCTGTTTAAAAATTTCTGTCGGAAATTGAGCGCGCAGCGCGAGTGTCACGCTGAGAATGTGTACCTCAAAGCCTACAGAGCTTTGAGAAACTTAACCTTTGACTATACTTAATTAAGTAGACAATTCAGAATATGAAGACGCATATAAATACTGCCATCTAAAAGAGGCCTTTTTGATAAAGTTTTTTTCAAGCATTCCAAATGCAAAGAATAAATATCCGAGCGCGAAGCGCGAGGTAACATATTATCGAGCGCGAAGCGCGAGATGCAACCTTCGCACGCCCCAGGCGCGCTCAAACTTGCGAGCGCAGCGAGCCGCGCGCCACGAGAATGTGCCCGCGGGTCGGGCAGATTTTTAAAAAAATAATTAGTTAAATTGTTATCTTTTTCAGTTATGATTTCATTCATTTCATAATGCATAATTTGAAAATATTTTACTATAAGAATGTTCCACTTTAGATTTTTGAACTGCATTTTAATTTTAAGAATTTTAAAATGTAGTTTTAAAGACTGACGCAATTACAAATTTAGAAACGTTTAACATCCAAGATTTTGGATAACCAAATTTAGTTAATCAAATGTGAATATAAAATAATGAATAATTTTAAAAAATGAACTGTACTTTAAGATTTAAAAAGTAAATAATAATTTATTTTACAAGACGATTTGGAATCAGTTCACAATTTGAGAATTTCCCGATTCTAACGTTAAAATTAAACTGTTTTAATTGAAAAGTCTTATTAATAATTGTGAATTAAATATTCAAAACTAAACACAAAAAATAAACTTCCAACGTTACAATCTA
Organism: Belonocnema kinseyi; assembly: GCF_010883055.1. Taxonomy (NCBI): domain Eukaryota; kingdom Metazoa; phylum Arthropoda; class Insecta; order Hymenoptera; family Cynipidae; genus Belonocnema; species Belonocnema kinseyi. Next base: position 41,099,304 of record NC_046664.1, on the reverse strand, counting down.
AATTTTTCTGTTTAAAAAAACTATAATTTGTAAGTAAAATTATTGAGTTTTAATCTAAAACAACAATGGAAAATCTCTTATTCTTGGAAAAATTTGATTAACTTGAAGGTATGTAGAAGTTTAAAAAATTCAAAACTTCATTAAAAATTTTTAATGATTTTAAATAATTTAAACGAATTGTCTACGTGTGCCGATAAAATTCGGCTATTCGTACCAAAAATTCAATGCAAATAATCCACGACCTAATTTAAACCCAAATAAAAGAATAAAAAAACATTTCCTAAGAAAATTGAACGTGAGTTCTTATTTGGAAAATTTGTGCAAGAAGATATTCAGAAAGATTTAGAAAGATTGACAAAATTATCAAAAATGCATTAGGTAGTTTAATACCTATTGTACCAGAAATTTAAAAAAATGTGTATTTTGTGAATAACGAAAACAATTCCAAATGGCGAGTTCCGAATCGGGTGCACTGGGTCGCACACCAGGTAGTTTAGCGCGTATTCTATGAGAACTTTTCAAGAATTTCAATTGTGCTAACTGACAAAATAACTACCAATAATAAGTGGACGATGCTGGTGTAGCGGCTTAAGCACCAGGTACTTTATTACTTATTCTGCGAGAACTTTTTAAAAATTTAAATTTTGTGAATAACGAAGACAATTCCAAATGGGGAGTCCACGACCCAGGTGCACTGGGTCGCTCACCAGGTAGTTTCGCACCAGGTACTTTGTTACGTATTCTACGAAAACTTTTTTAAGATTTAAATTTTGTGAATAACGAAAACAATTCCAAACGGTGATTCGACGACCCGGGTGCACTGGGTCGTACAGAACAGGTAGTTTATCACGTATTCTACGAGAACTTTTTAAGAATTAGAATTGTGCCAACTACCAATGATAAGTCGACGATCCGGGTGCACCAGATAAGGCACCAGGTACTTTAGTACGCATTCTACGAGAACTTTTTTAACATTTAAATTTTCTGAATAACGAAAACAATTCCAAATGGTGAGTCGACCACCCGGGTGCACCGGCTCGCGGACTAGGCAGTTTCGCGTATTCTACGAGAACTTTTTAAGAATTTGAATTGTGCCAACTGCCAAAATAACTACCAATGATAAATTTACGATCCAGGTGCACCAGATCGAGCACCAGCTAGTTTAATACGTATCCTACGAAAACTTTTTAAAATCTAAAATTTTGTGAACAATGAAAACAATTCAAAATGGCGATTCGACGAGCCGGGTGCACCGGGTCGCGCACCAGGTATTTTAGCACGTATTAGACGAAAACTTTCAAAGAATTTAAATTGTGTCATATCTTAAAATGAATAACAAGTCGTGAGGCTGTTGTAACAATGTAAATTTTTTAAATTTTCTTGTGGAATACGTGCTAAGCTACCTGTTGCACGTTCCGGTCTACACGAATCGTCGGATTACTATTGAAAGTTATTTTGGTTGTTGGCACAATTAAAATTTTGAAAAAGTTTTTCTTGATTACGTGCTAAGCTACCCTGTGCACGACCTAGTGTACATGGATCACCAACTCACCATTGGTAGTTATTCTGGGTGTTGTAAAAATTAAAATTCTTAAAAATGTCTCGTGGAATACGTGCTAAACAAGCTGGTGCGCACCCAGGTGCACCCGGGTCGTCGATTCACCATTTGGAATTATTTTCGTTATTCACAAAATTTAAATTTTCAAAATTTCTCGTAGAATGCGTAATCAAGTATCTGGTGCCGGACCCGGTGTAACTGGGTAGTGAACTTATCAGTTGGAGACGTGTAGACTATTAGCAAACTCAAGATTTCCAGTTTTAACGGAAGCTACATTTCTCTTACACTTACATGTTCTTAAGCGTCTTGCAATGCTTGAGCCATGCGGTTCTTTCACGCGGGTTCTTAACAACATTGTGCAAAGTCCAATAAAAGAAAATATTTATTCATCAATCCTTTCTAAAAAGTGAGAAAAATTTAGTAGATTGTGTCCATCTTCGAAAATTTTGCCAAAGTTCAATTTCAACCGAATCACGTTCGACCGTAGGTGAAGCATGGTAGAGGGGCCATCAGCCCTGCTTCGCCCATCGTTGATAACCATGGGACGATCGTGGGATGACCGTGGATTAATATTGACTTAATCTTGAGCCACGCTTGCTCCACGCTTAGACCCCATCGTTAACCCACGCTCACCCCATGTTCACCCCACGCTTATGCCATTGTTAAGCCATGGTTCATCCATTGAACCTATTCCACGCAGGATATTTCTCAAAGATTTTCATAATTTCACAAATATTGCAAAATATTTTTAAAATATTAAAAATATTTCGCAGCAAAACTTTGCAGAAAGATGATAATGATTTCCCAAAGGTCTCGAGGATGTTACTAGGCTTCCAATATTCGGGAAACATTTTGGATAGATTTAAAAGATTTCCTTAAATTCCGAGAATTCCTTAAATTCCACAAATTCCTTAAATTGCAAGCCGCTACATGTCTAGAAATATGCTTTGTAAAAAAACTGGTACAAAAAACTTTCGGTACTGGTAATTTTTTTTTAACGGTAACGACAGTGTATAAATT
>NC_046664.1:41085801-41096626 GCF_010883055.1 Belonocnema kinseyi | reverse complement strand
AAAAGATAATTTAACAGACTCAAAAACACTTATATATCAGACTTTTTCCTTTGACGCAGGAATTTTTAAAATAATCCATACTCTCCCTTTTTTGTAACTTAATTCATTGTTATTTTGCCAACGCGTTATTAAAACTATTATATTAAGTAATTTTTGGTTTCTCATTGCACTATAAAATTGTATTGTAGAGAAAAACATTAATTTTAAAAGATTTTATACGCATTTTACCAAAAATCTTGGAAATAACGCGAGATAGGAGAATGTGCCAAGAAAAATTTTTCTACATTTTTTTGGTTGAGAAAGAATGTTATTTTTTAGATAAATTTACTTTGAATATTTTTATGGAGAATCCGTCACCCTTTCGTCTATGTTAAACTTTTTGGAAATTTTGCAATTGATTACGAAGGCAGACAAAAAAGTTGATCAGAATCACAAAAAATTAAATACATAATTTAGATGTCAAAATATAAAGCTTTTAAAAAGTTTTGATCATTTCTTCATAATTTATGGTTTTGTTTTTAAAAACACAAATACTTATAAATATATATGTATTACCACGATTTTTTTCATAAAACAGGAATCTTTAATTTTTTATTCAGGACAGAATGCGAGAGATCGTGATGAGAGGTTCGTTTAAAAGAAACAAGTTTTTCGGTATATATAAGAGCAAGATAAATTGGAAATTTGATATCTCAATTCGCATGTACGTAAGGTGTTTAGCAGAAATGTCGGTGTAGTAGTAGGAACTTCACGAAAATTATTTCATCTTTTTTCTGAACCTCGACATTTTTTGAACGTTCGAACTTTTTTTATACATCAAATAACGGTCTCAAACTTTGAGAAATGCAAGAGCCGAAAGAAAACTACGTTTAAGTACAAAGCTTAATAATAAAAGATGTAAAAAAATTTCAATTATCAATTCCATCGGCATCAGCCGGTAACGTTGTACACGAAAATACGAACTCCCTAGAGCCTCGTCTAGTGGCCGCCAGGGTTTGTATTTTCGTGCACAACGTTACCGGCTGATGTTGATGGAATTGATAGTTGAAATATTTTTTTTACATCTTTTATTATTAAGATTTGTACATAAACGTAGTTTTCTTTCGGTTCTTGCATTTCTCAAAGTTTGAGACCGATATTTTATGTATAAAATAAGTTCGAACGTTAAAAAAATGTCGAGGTTCAGAAAAAAGAGAAAATAATTTTCAGTAAAGTTCCTACCAAAATGCAGTACCTAAAACGTACTTTATTATACTCTAATACATTTTCCAAAGTTTCAGCTTGATATTTTATTTAATTTTTGTTGAGGTGAATCTTTTGCCCGAAATCAATGTAAACTTTATCTTTCGTTTTTTCTGTGAATGCATTTTAAATATTTGTACCTTAAAAATTTCTAAGCTTTCTTACCCCTTCATGGAGATCGAGTGAATATTGCTATCGGATTTTGATAATTTGCTCTTATCAGTTGGACCTCCAAAGAACTTAGTTTACTTAAATTATTCTTAATTCAGGAATTGAATTTGAAATCAAGTGAAGGGGACTTTCTGCCCCTGTTTTATCTCGTCTTCTTAAGCTTTCCGCATAGTTTTTCTCATCAGTATCGATATTTGTCATTATTAGGTTCTCTAAAAGTTTTTCATTACCCTTTTAACTGTGCCTAAGTGGACAAGTGCATTTGAATCGAACACGTTAGGTCATTTTTGTTTGATTAAATAGTAAAATAGGTAGAAAAAAATTGCAGTATCAATGGCAAATTGTATTTTCAGCCTTATTTGTACTTTTTAAATATTTTTTGTTGTGAAAACATCCTAAACTTTATCTATATTTTCGTCATTGCGAATGGTCGCTATTCGAGAATAGCACGCTAAAAAGAACTTCCGTATTCCCAGGGTGGATGATTATATCTATTGGTGAAGATTTTCCTATACGAGGTGTGTTCAAAAAGTAAGGTGACTTTTTAATTTTCGCGGGCTACGTACATTCAAGTTTTAAATTTTTTGTTTTGTTGTGTTGGTACACTCGTCACGATCATATGTTCACAGTTTTGACTATATAGCTCGTGTTGTTTTTCTGACAGAGGCGTAAAAGGTTAGAAGGGTTTGGTGTGCTCGGCGATTTTCTTCTTTCGAAAAATCTAGGAAAGAGTTTGCATTAAATTTTGTGTGAAAAATGGAATCCAGTGCTCTAAAGCTCTTGAAATGTTGACAGTTGCATACAGTGAGTCTACTCTGAGTAAGAAAAATGTGTATAAGTGGTACAAGCTGTTCCAAGAAGGCTGAGAGCATGTCGAAGACGAACCTCGCCCTGGACGTCCCAGCACGTCAACAACAGGTGAAAACGTTCAAGCAGTGGAAGAAATGGTGTTGAAAAATCATCGCCGAATTACTATCAGAGAAGTTGCTGAAGATGTTGGCATATCGGTTGGCTCATGCCATGCTATCTTTTCGGACGTTTTGGGCATGAGACGTGTGTCAGCGAAATTTGTTCTAAAACTAGTTCATTTTGATCAAAAGATCCATCGCATGACCATCGCTCAGTAGATGTTGAATGAAGTCAATAATGATATTCACCGGATTTGGCTTCCAGTGACTTTTTTCTTTTTCCAAAACTGAAGAGACCCATGAAAGCACATCGATTTTCAACGATTGAGGAGATAAAAACTGCATTGCTGAAAGAACTCAAGGCTATATCACAAAATGATTATCAGAAGTGCTTCGATGATTGGAAAAAGCGCTGGCACAAGTGTATTATATCTGAGGGGGATTACTTTGGAGAGGACAACATAAATATTGAGGAATAAATGAATATTTGTTGAGAAAACCATAAAGTCACCTTATTTTTTGAACACACCTCGTATATACATGAACAATTTCGGTGCCAGTAAAAAGTTAGATAACTATTAGGTATCTTGTCATGGTATCAATTATCAGGAAACGATTAGATATAGGACATTGCTATTATATGGAAAAAGAAATATATGGTTGGCTTCAGAAAATTTGTTGGTTGTTTTAACCAAATATCTTGGCATGTAGAGGATTCGGTTGACTGCATTAGAAAATTTAGTTGTGTCAATCAAACTTTTGTGTAATCGACCAAATTTCCATGTATATCGAAGAACACTATAAAAAAATATTTCAAGTTTGAAAATGCAACATTAAATATTATTCCATTTTTTATAGAAGAAACTTGTAATTACACTCGGACTTCAATTTATGCACTGCTTTGGTTCTGAACTTCCTCTTCAATTGAGGTTCTCGAATGTAACCAGTCAGGGCCGGCGAGCTTTATCGCTATTTTACTGTTTTTTCATGCATAAGTAACCATGGCATACTCATCACGTAATTTTTGGAACTCATAAATCGAATTTTTCTAAATTTGAAATCCGAGTGTATTTTAACACATTTCTTGTTCACTAATATTGATCATTAATTGGTAGGTGGATTAAGAAACATTTTTATTCCATGATGATATTTATTGAATCTTATACAATAATAATGTAGTAAAACCAATCACGGCATAGTCGAATATAATAAAAAAATTGTTTTCCTATAATACAAAATCAATGGAGAAATTTATTTAGTGAGAGGGTGCTTGGCCCTTCCTCTTCGTGCAACATAATTTTATTTCTTGAATTAATCCAAACGATTTCAAACTCTCTGCCATTTAGCAGCTGAACTGGTCTGTTGTTTCCTTGATCTGAATTTTCCAATTCTATTTCCCTGAAAGCCTCCATCTGAAAATTGAAAAAAAAATGGTCAGAGTAGGAGTCATGCGCCTTCGAAAAAGGGAAACTATAACCGTTATAGATATAGAAATAATTGCTAAATTTTACAAACTAAAACAAAGACAATTATTATAGTTAGAAAATTAAAAGGAATTATTTAAAAATAATTGTTTGGAATTTAACTAGAATAGGTACAAGCAATTTTTTGTACACAAGTTCTGAATGGAAATGCTTTTGACCTGTTTATAATAGATAAGGATTCAACTATTTGCGCTTTTCCAGTTAAATTATATTATATTTTATTCAATTATTAAACAACTAACTCTAGTTCCACAATAACACGTTTGTTTGGATATGTCCTATGTGATATTTCTGCGGGCTTTCTTTTATTCATATAAATTAAAAATTTAAAAATTTAAACATCAATTGGAAGAATATAATCATGTATCAGTTGGGATAAAAACCTGTGCCATTGTCACGTCAGTAGAAACCGAAGATAAGAACCATGTCACAACTTCCGAATAAGGTGGTATTGTTAAAGATCCCTGGTATGTTATATATCTATACGGGTAAGACTTCTGCAGTTCGAATGTTGATATTGAAAAAGGTGCTAGATTTGCTGTTTCACCTATCTTCCTAACCTTAGATATTCCGTTTATTACTGGCTCAAGTACTGAGGTGTTTGGATTTTCCGCCTAAAATTAGAATGTTATTAAAAATATTAAAGAAGTGCCATAGCACAGCAAAGAAGCACACTAAGAAGTTTTCTGGAAAAAATTATGCATGGGAAGAATTTTTTAAAATTTTACCATCAAGTGGTGAGCAACAACTATTGTAAATTTTGTACCTTATTATCTGGAAAATTAAAGAGAACACCAATCACAGAAACGCCGTCAGGTTTGCTCTTGGCTTCTACAAGTGAGTCGTAATTTTGGTTATGGTATAAAAAGTGCATCTCCAAGGGAAAGCTGTCAAAGGAAGTGGGAAAACAATTATTCTGAAATTAGATAAAGAAATTAGAACAAGATAAAAATGATTTTATAGAAATTCCCTGTTCTGCAGTTCAAATTATAATTCTCCAAAGAAATTTACTTCTAAGTTAAACTATTACTTCCTTACAAAAGCTAACCGTTCTAAGTCGCGATTACTTTTATGTTCTAAAACTCCCTGTTCCCAGACAGGCTTATGTTTGTTTCCAACATTTTATATTATAATTCATAATTCTAGCAACTCTCTTTTTCTAAAATTTATAACAGAAAAGTAGTAAATTGTATTACATTTTTTAATGTAAAAAACAAATTTTCAAACTCACACAAATTCTGATTTGGAACGACCAATTTTTTAATCTGACGAATTTCGATATAGAACAGGGGTTGCTTTTGTACATCAGAATTGAAATTATTTTTCAAAATTTCCCGTTTCATTTTAAAAATTACTTGTTCTTATACAAAATTATGATTTCTACAAAAAGTAATGAATTTTCAAAAAAGAAGATAAATTTTCAACAAAAAAGTTAAATTTCAAACCATGAAAGATTCTTCGGTGCAGAAAAACAAGCAACGAAATGGTTAAATTTTTAAGCCTAAAAGACGAACTTTCTACAAAAAGTTGAATTTAATCAAAAAACTTAATTTTCAATAAAATGGTTTAATTTTCAGCCAACAAAGATAAATTATGAACAAAGAACATTAATTTTGTACCATGTAAGACAAATTTTCAACAAAATAGGTACATTTTTAATTTAGGAAGAATTCCTGCAATGATTCAACTTTCAGACTAGGAGTTAAATTTTTAATTGAAAAATATACTTTTTTAGCTAAAAAGCGAACTATTTAATTTGCGGTTATCAAAATTATTTCTGAACCAAAAAAAACTTATTCTGAATCCGAAAACATTAAATATCACCAAATAATGTGATAAATGAAAAATTAATTTTTAAGCAAGAAGATTAACTTTCAACAAAAAGATAATTTTTTAACATGATTCATTAATTTTCAACTAAATTAGGCCAATTTGCAATAAAAATAGAATAGTTAAATTTGCAACATAAAACAATTTTGACAAAAAGAAAAAATTAAGTTTTAAGAAAATCTGAAGAATTCTGACTTGGAGAAAGATTTGCTTTCGCTAGTTTTCATTTTATAAATTAGAATTCAAATTATTTTCCAAAATTTTCCATGCTATGTTGAAAATGACCTATTTCAAAACAAAATTATAAGTCTTTCGGAAATTCTCTGCTTTGAAGTTAAAATTATCGTTCTTTATGAGAATTTCTTTTATATTTAATTAATAATTCCCCGTATAAGTTTAGTATATAGTTCTTTTAAAAAATGCCCTATACCAACTTGCAATTAAATTAATTTACAAACTTGCAATTATGTTAATTTACAAATTTCCTATTCTAAATTATAATTATGTTTGTGTAATTTGAAAGAGGGAAGTTTCAAACTGTGATGAATTCTAACTTAGAACAGAGAGTATTTTTAAATTCCCTGGTTCTAAATTAAAAAAAAATTATATTTTCCACAATCGATTGTTCCATGTTGAAAATTACCTGCTACAATAGAAAATGATAACTTTTTACTGAAATTCTTGTTCTAAATTGAACCTAAAGTGAAAATTATAATTCTTCACGAAATTATCTGCTCAAAAGTCGAAATTCTATATCTTTGCGATAATATCTTGTCTCAATTGTCAACATCATATTTACTGAAATACCCAATAGTATGATGCATACGATATTTTTTATAATGAATGGATTATTTCAGACATTTCTCCAAATACATTCATGATTTTAGCCCATATTATATTTCGAATAAGGGAAGCATATTTTACGGTAATTTTAAGGGTAATTTATGTTAACTTACCATAAATTGCCCAAAATTCAAATAAAAAATAACTCAAAATTTCTGGAAATTTTCGATCACTTATGGTAATTTTACAGGTAAATAGGGTGATTTATCATAAATGATCCAAAATTTAATTTTGACCATTTTTATAAATTTAAGGACTTTTCGGTAATTTATGGTAATTTTACAGGTAATTTATAGTAACTTACCACAAATAAGCCCAAATTTAATGTTAAATTTTTTTATACATTTCCGGAAATTTATGACATTTTTGGTCATTTATGGTAACTTAAGATAAGTTGCCAAACATTCAATGTAAATATGTCTATAAATTACCGGAAATTTATGGAAATTTTTAGTAATTTTACTGGTGAATATGGTAAATAACCATAAATTATTCAAAATTCAATTTCAAACAGTTGTATAAATTTATGCAAATGTATAAAATTGTTGGTAATCTTTGGTAATATTACGGGTAATTTACAGAAACTTCAGATAAATTACCCAAAATTCAGTAAAAAAATTTCTATAAATTTCCGGAGATTTTGCGGTTTTTCCGAAATTTTTGGTAATTGACGGTAATTTGACTAATTATATATGGTAACTTTCAATAAATTACCAAAAAATTATATTGTCTACTACCAAAATTTCCTTAGAGTTATTACGTTAACTGTGCTGATTATCGTAAAATGCGAGCTCATAGATGTATAATTTTGATTATTCATCTTTGACGTCACTTTTTACTCCCTAGGGAATAAAAATTAGAGCCTTGGCCCCTTATATAGGCGTCGAAAAGGGTTGAATTCATGCATGAGTCATAAAAAATAATGATCAATCTTTTCGAAAATTCCCTGTTGCCAGTCGAAATAACAATACTTTGCTGGAATCCCCTATCCCAACACAAAATTAAAATTTTTTTAAAAATTCACTTTTTCAAGTCAGGAATCTAACTTTTGAGAAAAATTTCCTATTCCCGATACTTCTCGCTGTTATCCCGATGAACAAAATTCCCGGTGGTTTCCCGGTTTTCTGTGATAAAATAGAATTTTTATGAAACATGCGTGATTTCAGTCCTGAAAATAATAAATTCAGCCTATAAAGCGTGGGTAAAGTTCTACTTATTATTCTCATAGGGAGCAAAAAGTGACGTCAAAGTTGAATAATGAAAATGATATATGTATGAGCTCGCATTTTATGATAGTGAGACCACTCACCGTAAGAATTGTAAGGAAATTTTGGTTACAGATAATAGAATTTTGCGATACAAATATGGAAAATTAGCATATTTAATTGATCAAATTACCGTAAATTAACAAAAAAGTATAGTAAGTTACAATATTTACCTGTAAAATTACTGTAAATTACCGAAAGTTTCCATACATTTCCGGAAATTTATATAAATTTTTAAATTGCGTTTTAAGCAATTGAACTTTACCCTTGAAACTAGCGTAAATTATGCTTCGTTCATTCGAGATGTAATATGCGCTGAATTCATGAGTGTATTTCGAGAAATGTCTGGAAACATCCATTTGTTTAAAAAAATAACGTATGTGCCAAGGGGAAGAGGGACTTTTTCGACGAGTGTATATTTTAAATACGAGTTTTAAGCGAGCGTGTAGCTATCCTAAAATAACAAATATAATTCTGGTGATTATTTCATGAAAAAGGTCAGAAAATCTAAATAATTTTAGATCTTACTATTTTCCATCAATAGCATGCTCACTTCCTTTTGAATTCGTAACACTCCAGTGGAAGTGGAAGCTGTCCAAGTAATACACACCATTGAGAGGTCCACCACTAATACTTGGTCTTTCAGATGGATAGATAGGCGAAAATTTCACTGGTGTGGAAGAAAAATATCACATGTAATTTTAATTCGACAAAAAAAAAAAACAATTGCTTTTTTGCATACAAAATGAAATTTCTAAAAAATAGACCCAAGATCGAGCAAAAGAAACTCTTGGGTGAACTACGCAAGATTAGATCAATTTATAGAGTAGGTCTTGTGAATTTAGAAGCATTTGCCAATAGAACATCTAGAAGAATATTTAGAAAAAACTATAGATGATTTTATCACGAAATACAATTTTTTCTTTGATCTAAATGTAATTTTGTATAGTTTCCACGGAAAATTTTTAAATTAAGGAATTAAAATTGCTCCAGAAATGTATACCAGTATGGCCATCATTCTTCACTTCGATTCTTGTTGGTTTTATTTCGCCACCAGACATTTTCAAATTCTCTTTGAGCTCTTTCTTTATTTGACGCGTTACGATATTTACAGGAGATTGTCTTCTTCCTGCATATTCTTTATCAGTTCCACTCCATTCGTTGACTTGTTGGTAATTGAATGCTTTAAATAAATAAATCTTATATAAAAGAAGGAAGAAAAATTGGAGTTTATGAATTCAATTAACAATGACGCCTGACTAAAATTGTAAATTTAATTCAGGAAATTTCTAAATATTGAAAATACATATGAATTTTAGACAATTTCAATGAAGCATTTTACGGAAGAATGTGCTATTATAAAAGAATATATAAGTTTCTTTAATATGAAAAATACAGTTTAACTTACAGAAAATTCCAGTAAGCTGAGTGATAAAAACCACCGCACTCAAAATTTGAATTACGCTTTCTTTCACCATATTGGAGCTGTTTCAAAGCTGTATTTAAAATTTGTATATGGCTAGTATTTAAATAATATTCTATTTTTAATTGGAAATTACCTTATGCTTTTCGTTAGAATTACGTAACTATTTGTTATCTTGAACGAGCAGAAAAGGGGTAGAATTTAAAAGCAATAGAAATTCGCACACACCAGATATTTCATTTTTTAATACCAGGTGAAATTATATTGAAAACGGCTAATCGCAATCTAATTAAGATATTGGGATTGTGCTTGAATGCTTTTAAAGTAGTTCGAATGCGCTGATGTGCACCACCAAAAAACTACACTGTAAAAACTAGAATTCGATGTAAGACTTAATTCGATATTATAAAACAGATCACAAAATAAAACATCCGCACTTCAGTTTGATCTGCCCGCCTAGTAAATTTTTTTCGACCTGTGCATTGAAATAGGCTTGAAATGTAAGTCATATGTGAACAACTGAGTCTAATAAAACAAAATTTTAAATAGTCAAGTTGAGAAACCCACGTGATCATCACATGGAATTCCTATGTCGTTCCCACTTCAAATGTTAGATTTTTTTACTTTCAAGTCTAAAGTTCACTTAATATAGGATATATTTCCAAATTTTATAAACTTAAATTCTGAAAATCAAGAATGTTTAAAATTTGAAATACATACACTGGAAATATTTCAAGTTCATTTCCGATCTATGATAAATTATATAAAAAAAATTGCATGTCCCGCGAATCAACTCGTTTATAGAATTTCCGCGCCCAATCTAGAAAATTTGAAACAGTTGGAATAATTGAGTTTCCGGATCGAATAAGGGGACATAATTTTGTTGGTTGAAATCCTTGAATTCATGGAATTACTTGAATTGTTCGAATTCCTTCATTTCTTCGAATTCACTGAATTCTTCAAATTACTTGAATTATTCGAATTCCTATGATTCTGCGAATTACTCGAATACCTCGAATTTCTTCAGATTTAGAGAAATCTTTATAATAATTTTTATATGGAATGTGTATTTAAAGAAAAAATATTTAACATCTACTAAAAACTGCGCTCATATCTATCGAATTTTTACAAACTGGTTTTTCGTAATTTTTGTAAATTGCTTAAATTCTAAAACTTATTAAATTTGTGTTCATTTGAGAAATGGTATTAAGATCTGTTGTGCATCATGTCTTGTTTGAATTTTTTTTAATTGAACGAGTTCATGGGGCCAATTTCGAAATGAATTTAATATCTGTTGATAATTTCGATTGCAATGCTTTACCCGTTAGAAAAAATGTTTTGATTCTAAAATAATTTTTTCAGTTCCGTAGAATATATTAGGTTCATTCACACATCAATATAATTGGAAATTAGTTCAAATTACGCTTAAAATTTTAAAACATGAAATTTAAATGCTTGATTTTAGAAACTGCTTAGCTTTTCTCCTACAGTCAAATATTGTTAATTTTGAAGTAGTCGCATTTTTTTAAATTTTATTATTTTAAATTTTTCATATTCAAAGACTTAAATTAAAAATTAAAAAATTAAAAAATGGTCAATTTAAAATGATCTAATTATAAAAATTTTAATTTTATATAATTTTATTTGAAGCATCTGAAA
>NC_046664.1:41075390-41085701 GCF_010883055.1 Belonocnema kinseyi | reverse complement strand
AAACAGCGACTGAAAGATCTTTTTTGATTTAAAACTCAACTATTTGGCTGAATGAGTATCTTCTTTATTATACTTCATCTTTCTGGTTGATAATTAATTGTTATATTTAAAAAACCTTTTTTTAAATTTTGTTATTATATTATATTATTTTTGTTGAAATTTTTTTACGAATAAATTTTCCACTGAAAATGTTACTACTCCATGTTTGCTTCAACGTTTATTTTCTTCAGTTGGAAATTCAACTATTTGCTCAAAATTTTCTGTATTTTGTGGCAATACTGTCTTTTGTGTTAGAAAATTAATCTTCTTGGTGACTGATTTATCTTTTTGATTGAAAATTTAACTACGTATTTCGTTAAAAATTCATCTATGCTGTGGAAAAAGTCTTTCTTTTTTTGGTAGAAAATTCAACTATTTTATTTTTTTTGTTAGAAAATTGATCTTTTTTAGTTGAAAATTCACTTATTTTGTTGCAAACTCGTCTTTTTTTTAATGGAAATTTGAACATTTTAGTAGAAAATGCATTTTTTTGGGAATTACAATTGCAACTTTTTTGTTAAAAGTTCGTCTTTCTTTCTTGAAAACTCAACATTTTGTTGAATATTGCTCTTTTAGAATTGAATATTAGTCCGTTTTGGTCGAGGATTCAACAAATTTGTTGAAAATTTTTATTTTGTTTCTCCAGAAACTGTGATATTCAAACTTTTTTACAATTTCAATCACAAATCAATATACAATTCAATACAAATAAATTTCAAAATTTTTACTTATACTTTTCAAAAAAAAAAAAAATTGAAAACTCACCTTCATACTTTTTTGCAAATTCATCTTTTTGTCTGAATATTCAAACGCTTGGTTGAATATTGAAGTATTTAAAAAAACGTACTTCTTATAAAAAACTGATTTATATCGTTTAAATTTGAACGGTTTTCATGAATAGCCAATATAAAAAAGTACTTTTTGGTTATGGTTTAAACTAATTTTTTGTTAAAACGTATTTTTTGGTTATGGTTTAAAAATATTTTTATGTCATATTTTTCGGTTAAGTTTAACTGTTTTTTTGTTTCATTTCAAATCATCCTTGGTTGAAATATATTTTGACATGGATTTTGTTATTTGACCAGTGATAACTGATTTTGATAGGTTTTTCCCCGTAGAATCTGAATCGGGAGACGGAAGTAGGGATTTTGCTCTATAATTATCGAGAAGGACGGGGTGAAAAGTCCCCAAAAATGTGTTTTTGGCCATTTTTAAGGACCCGTAAAAATGTAACGCGAGCCAATAGAGCCTGCTAAGAGGCACGAAATGGAAGCTTGGTTCTGACCCTTTCGAAGAAAAAAAAAACAAAAACCAGGTGCCATGACCTAATAATGGTTGGGAACATATTTGTACATGTGTGCGCACCAACTTCACCAAACGCTTCCATTTGGGCGCTCGCTGCTCTCGCACATGTGCAAAGTGTCCACAGAAAAAACTAAGAATAAAATTTGTTGCAGGAAAATTTTTAGAGCGATAAAGTTTGCTTAGCCAACTTCATATGTTTCCAAAAACATGTGTTTGCCATGGAAAAACAAATGAAAGTTTAACCGATGTTTGTGTAAAGTTTATCCTGTAAAGTTAATTTTTGTTGCAGAGAATCTTTCGTTGGAAATCGATGTAAAGTTTATCTTCTGTTTTCTCTGTGCCTGTCCCCAACCATTTCAAGGACATGGCACCTGATTTTTGGGGTTTTACTCCGAATGGGGAAGAACTAAGCCTCCATTTCATCCCTATTAAAAGGCTCTATTGGCTAGCGTTAAATTTTACATGGCCTCAAAAATCGTCAAAAATGCGTTTTTTTTTGAGAATTTTAATCCCGTTTTTTCGAAAACTATAGCCAATTCTCTAATTCCATTTCGGATACAGATTCTATCGGGAAAAAGCAATCGACCCTAGTTATCATCCATTAAGTGATAAAAAAGTTCCATAATGAGAAACTAATATACGTTTTCCGTTAAAAATGATTCTTTTTTGGTTGAAAGTAGAATTAATTTGTTATAATTCCATTTTTTGGCGTTGTATAAGTTTCATCAACTTAGTCAAAAATGGATTACATAGTTGAATGCTTTTATCGAAAACTGATTTGATTATTCTTGAAGATTTATCGTTTTAGATGAAATCTCATATTTTTTTTCATGAAAATTTAACTGCCTCATGAAAAGTTAAACTACTTCGTTGCAAATAAATTCTTTTTGTTGAATGTTCATCATTTTAATAAAAAACTCATATATTTGATCGGTATTTTTAATATTATATTATATAAGTATTTTTGTTTGTTTGTTTGAGAATTAATTTTTTTATGTGTGAACGTACCTATCCTGTTTTGGTTGCAAATCTATATTTTTAATTGAATAATGATATTTTTGAGTAGAAACATCAAATATTTGGTCGTAAGTTCAGGTATTTTGTTAAACATTTTTTTTATAGGAAATTTATCACCTTGGTTGAAAATTCTTCTTTTTTGTTTAGAAATTCAGCTCTTTGGTTAAAAATTAGTATTTCTTGTTGAATTGAACTGTTTTATGTCTCAATTTAAAAAAATCGTGGTTAAGATATCAACTAATACAGTTTTTTTGGATAACACACATTTTTTGGTTGAATAAAATTCAACTAAGGGATTGAAAGTCGAATAAAATTGATTTTTTTGTTGAAGATTCATAATTTTAGTTGGGAAATAAACCGTTTGTTTTTAAAATAACTGTTTTGTTAAAATTTATTTTATTTTAAAATTCATTCTACTTGTAAGATTCGCTTCTTCGGTGGAGAATTGAGCTACTTTGTACCAATGAAGCATTACTTTAGATAAATAAAATATTCTATTTGCATAATTATGTACTTTCTTAGTTAAAATAAATATGTCATTTAATTAGAAAAATTAAAATATAATAACAAATCAAAACTTATTTTAACGGAATAATTTTTTTCCTGAAGTAAACATTCCTTCATATGGCTAAAAAAAATGTTCCTTCAATGCTCTAGGCCACTCGCCACTAGTACACTGAAAACAAATTTGCATTGAATCAAGTAGGCTAATTTACTTGGCTGATTTTACTTAAAAGAAGCAAGTATTTTCTGTTTTCAAGGGACCGATTTTTTTGAATCAAGAAAATAATAGAATCAGGACAACTATTTGAATCAAGAATATATTTACTCTAAGCAAAAAACTATTGAATTAATTTGTTTCATTATACTTATGTGCGTGAAGTTTAATAAAATATTGAATTAAGAATATTTTTATACTCATGATAAGTAACTAAAACTCTAACAAAATTCTTGATCCAAGTAAATTCATATAATTATTTTGACTACTATTTTAATTGAAACAATGTTCATGTTCTTGAGACGAGAAAATGAATGTATTCAGTGAAGAAATAATTTCTCTTAAAATAATGCTTGAATATTTTCCTTCAAATAATTATTTATTTGAAACGAATGTCAGATTTACTTTGAAGATACCTATGTCATCAAAATAGAATCACATCAGTCTTTTTAATATAAAAACTGTAGACTTGATACAATAGACATCGCACACATATTATGAAAATTAATATATTGGTCTAAATTAATTTACTTCTTACTGCAAAAGTATCTTATTAAGTTGCCATGATACGAAGTTGGTTCTCTTCGCCGCTAACAATTATTTTGAATTCAATAATATTTATTCAATTGAAAACATTGGTGCACATAATCAATTTTATTTTTATATAATTATTTATGCAAATGTAGATAGGAATTTGCAACTTTGATAAACTACAAACTTTACGCTGACACACAAATCAAATCACTCATAAAACTATTTGAAAAATTATAAGTTTATTGCGTCGGTAAGTTTTTGTGGGTAAGAATTAAAAATTTTCAAATAGATTTAAAAAAAGTGTTATCAATTTTGAAATAATTATGCAAGAGTCAAAAGTAATTTCATTCCTAAAATTATTAAAAGGTTATAAATGTACTGCGTCTATAATTTTTTTCGTTGATTATTTGTATGTATTAATCTTACTTAAAATTAAACCATTTCGAATTTTTTTAACCGTGAAAAATTTTTGTAAATAATAAAAAATAAATGTATCACAGCATAAAACAAAGTTATAAGCTCTAAAAAATGATTACATATACAATTATTACATTTTCTTGATAATTTAAAAAAATGTTTTGCGTTTATAAAGCAAAATACTTAAGGAAAAAGAATTCAATAACATTTTTAAAAAGTTTAGTAAAAATGAATTTTATTTTATGAAAGAATAAATAAAAAATTGACAATTAGAATTTTTTCAAATAAAAGAATTGAGAATGCAAAGAGGAAGAAAATAAATATTTTCCATAAGACCACCGTGAGACCCTATCACTTTTAACTTGCAAGTTCTTGCACCAAACGTTTCTTTACAGAATTCTTTTTTCTTCTGATTTAGATGTATTTTATACTTTAAATAAAAATAAAATATCGAACACTTTTTTAAATTGGTAATATTTAAACCAGCGATCAATTCTTTTTTACATATTTTAAATTATTTTTGTTTGTAATTGTTATTTTAAATTGAAAACTGAAATTAAAAGTACTTTAAAAGAATTAAATAAATCGAAAACTGTGCGTTTTACAGAGGTTTTTAAAAATCAGCAAATATTTATTTGTCACTGAGGTTATTAAAGCGTTTTTCAACTCAAAATTTATTAATTTTTTATAAGCTTTAGATCGTTTTTAAGTGGATTACATTTTTAAAGAAAAAAGTATTGAGCCCTTTGTAAAATAAGTGAAGTTCAATTATGTTTTGCATATTTTAAATTGCTGTTTTAGGAAAGCAATTCCATAGTCAAATCTTAGTAAACAATGTATGATCAAAGCATTCGATAAATGAAAAACTTTGTGGTTTATGTAAATTTTCGTATAGCAGAACATTGTTTTTTGTCATTGATGTTATTAAAGAATTTTTGTACACGAAACTTTTCTTTAATATTCATTACCTTTGGGTCGTTTTTAAGCGTCTTAAATACTTAGAAACAACAAGTGTTAAGTCCCTTGTTAAATAAGTGAAACTTATACTTCGCCTTTTCACATATTTTATATTATTGTTTAAGAAATTTTATTTTTCATTAAAAATCGAGAAAGAGAGTATTATATACAATAAAAGAGTTGGATAAATTGAAAACTGAGCATTTTATGGAGAATTTTTGTTTATTGTTTATTACTTTTAGATATTTTATAACATTTTTAAATACATTAAGAAAACAAAAGTATAGAGCCTTTTTTGAAATAAGTAAAATTCAGTTCTAAAATTTGTATAAATAAAAAATGGTATATTAAAGTCTCTCGAAAATTTTCAAGTATCGCTTTAGGTAGTTTAGGTAGGGTTCGAATCCTCGTGGAGTGCGATTTTTCAAAGAGATTAAGCGTGCGGTTATATTTGTAAGTAACAGTGTGCGAGAATTACGTGTTTTAATAATTTAAAAAATGAAAATTATATAACAATAATTTCGAAAATAATTTTTTTTTCATTGAGAAATAGTGTTCAGTTGAGGCTCATTCTATTGATCCCATCCTTCATATTCTTATATTAAGAAAATATATTCTTGACGTGTATCAGAAATGATTTCTTGGAAGTGAACTATGTTCTGCATTTGAATACATCTCTATATGAAATAACACAATAAAGTTTTAGAATTATAAAATGCGATATTCTTTTTAAGAATACATTTTCCCAGATTAAGAAAATATACGCTTGTTCCAAGCATACGGTAGCAAATATTTATTTATTTGGAACAAACTCATATTCTATCGTCCCCACTTTTACCTGCGATTGACTTGAATCAAGTAACATTTACTTGATTCAAGAACAATTTTTTTCAGTGTATATACTTCTGTATGCGCTACTGTCCTAATTTTCCCTAAAACTGTTGCAAAACCAATAACTACCATTATTAACATTTTTTATTGTTAATAACCGCTCTTGTTTAAGTTTGATCAAAATTGTTATCAATGAAAACCCTTAGTGAGCATATTAAATTTGGTTGACATTTTATTGCAATTTGTTATGGAAAGTTAGAATTATGTAATATAATTTTTTTATTTTTTCAACTTTATTCAAACAAGGTTTCTAAATTGGAGACAGGCTAAACCGAGTTTAAAATTTCATAGTAAGACCTTTTAATTCTTTGAATAGTGTTGATTATGCTACACGATTGCGTTTTTGCTTTCGACATTTCTATTTATTACGTTTTCGATTTGTTGCAATCTTTTTTCATTGTAGTATATAGTTCTTATTAAATTTATTTATTTATATCAAGCAATAACTTCATTTCCACTATAGAATTAGGAAATAATTATTCATTATTATTATTAATCAAGGCACATCATTTTTACAAAGTTTGCTAATAATTATCAATTTTCTATTGATAATAAGGAAAATATACGAATTAGAATAATTTTTTAATGAAAAAAATTGTGGTAAAGTAGCTCATGAAGAACCTGAATATATATAATTAATTTTAAGTCTATTGATCAATTGTAATTTCAAGTGTCTGAAAAAGCCTTGTTTTTCTTCAGTTTGTTTAAACAATTGGAAGGCAAGTCTTTTAAATAGAGGCAGGCTAAGTCACGTTTACAGTTTCAGTATACCTTCTTCTTATTATTTTACTAGAGTTAAGATTGTAAGTCGATCTTGTTATTTTACTAAACTTTTCTATAATCCACATTTTTCATTTTTTTAAACAAAATATGATTATTAAATACAGTCATAAGTAAATTTATTTATCTGCATCAAGCAATTAGATGCTTCTTAGTACGGAATTAGAAGAAATAATATCTCAACTAATTGAATCATTGATTTTCCAATACTTTTTGGTTGCCTAATATCACACTTATTTAAGCCGATGTCTTCAAGGCAAATAATTTTTATAAATTTTGCTAGAAAATTGCGATTTTACTATAAATAATGAGAAAATTATAAAACAAAATAAAAATCTTGAAAACCGAAAGCAGAACTCTGTTGAAATTTAGCGCAAGATGATGCTGAATATACATAATTAATTGATATATTGGCCTATATTGATCTACATTGATCCATTATATTTTTAAGATTGTAAAAATTTCATATTTTTCTTAAACTTCTTTAAACAATGAGATGGCAGTGTTTCTAAATTGGAAACAGACTAGGTTACGTTCACAATTTTGTAATACGACATTATTATTTCAATAGAGGTAAAAATATTACACCATGGCATCATTTTATTAAAGTTTTCTATTTTTCACGTCTTCCATGTTCATCACTTTTCAAAATTATTATATAAGTTCTGCATCATTTTCTTTTCACCAAGCAAATAATTTGTTACCATTGAATTATAAAATATTTCAACAAATCGAATAAGTAATTTTCTACCCATCTTTAATACCTATTCTCCTTGTTCCTGACAAAGAAAGTCGATTTTTGCGTAATTTTTTCTTTATTCTTCGGCATAAAATAAATCTTTTTACTCTAGTAAAATTTCCTTGTACGACGAGCCATTATTTATTTACAGCAATAGAAATAATATATTTTCCACAAATCTCTGTTCCCCTATTTCTAAATTTGAGTGAGTTAAAATGTTTACTAATTTTAAATAGTAACTTAATTATAGCTATGAATCAGTAGTGTTAACTCATAAGTTAGTAATCGTCACTGATACATTAGTAGAAACTAACTGTTTCATAGCTAGAATTGAGGCAGTGATGGAAATTAGTAAAATTTTTAACTAATTTAAATTTAGAGAGCTGCAAGATACAATGTTCAATTTATCAAAGAATGTGCTGTCGCATTGACAAGCGCTATTTTAAAAATATTTAAATTTAATTCTGAAATGTACATATCAAGCATGGAGAAGTAATGCTAATAAAATAATATTATTAAAAATATATTATAAAAAATTAATAACATATTATAAAATATTCATAAACAATCACAACTTTGTGAGGAAAGATAAAAAACATGTATTCTATCTTAACATTTTTCCGCATGGCGACGTAACATGATATGGACCTAACATATCTCTGCTTGACCATGTCAGCAAATTAGCTGGCGACTTTTTTCCGAGCAGTAGGTGTCCAAAAACTGTCTGAGATTTTTCGTTTTAGAAATATACGCGGCATTAAATTTTTTTTGATGTATTCGTAAATATAACTTTACTTATTAAAACTGCATAAAAAGGCAATTCATAACTAATATTTGAACTAGATGTCTTTCACGAAAATCCCGAACACATTGTTGTCACTTTTCCTCAATGCTCGTTGAATAATTTATTAATTTGTCAGATTTTTGTGTGCAATAAACCTGACAAAGATTTATGATTTATTCAGGCCAAATTTGATTATTACATTTTCAATGGAAATAATTAATTTTGAAACAATAAAAGGGAATTTTTAACAAAATAGTCGAATTTTCAACCAAATTCATGAATTATTTTGGAGACGAACTTAAGGCATAACCAAATCGAACTCAAGTCGAAACATTCTTACGCGGCGGATTCAGATTCTACGCGAGAAAACTATCGGAATTAGTTATCATTGTTCAAGTGCCAAAAAAAAGATCGAAAATGTCGGACAGTGAATTTTCAGACAAAAGAGGACAAATTTTCTAACAACATCTATTTTGTATTTTGAATCTATATTTCTGTATTCAGATAAATAAATTTTTTCAGCAAAAATAACAAATTTTTAGCAATGTAGTTAAATCTCCAACCAAGTAGATGAATCTTCGACGAAGTAGATTAAATTTCGATCAAAAACACTAATATTTAACCAAATAAAATGATTTTTCAATCAGAGTTTCATTTTTTATAAAAAAATCATTTTTAACCAAATATTTTTATTTTTAACTGATTTTTTAGCTTAATAATTAAATATTGAACCAAAAAAGTTAGTTTCCTTCCAAGAGTAAGACAGATGTTCAATAAAATAGATAGATTTTTATCTAGATAATATAAATTTTTAACAAAAAACGGAACTGAATACTTTTAGTTATACATAGAAACAAGTTTTTAACAAAAAAATAATTTTTTTTTAACGAAATAGTTAAACTTCGAATCAAACAAATAAATTTTCATCCAAAAAGTTTAAACGGTTATATAACAAAGAAATGGACAAAAAATTTAGTTAAATGTTTAGTTAACAGAATCACTTTGAAGAAAAACTAATTTCTAATCAAGAAGATTAATTTTGTACGAAAAGGGTATTATTTTCAAACAAAATACATGAATTTTCAACAAAAATTTAAATTTTTAAATAAAATTTTTAAATGGACGTTTGGTCGTTTCTCCAAAAATTTTATTTTCCTCAAGGTAATCTTTCAAGATTAAAACAAAAACTATGCATTATGTCAAAAAATTATTCCTTAATAATTTTAGCTATTTTTTTTGGTGAACACCTGTTTCCTATTTTTATTTTTCTCGCAGTTTGTGTTGTTTGTCCATATTTAATTTTTTTATTCTATTTATATATTTTTATTACATATATATTTTTTAAATTATATTTTTATATTCTCTTGACTTTTATCATATCGTGCGTTGCTTGACTTAAGATTTTAATTAATTCTTTTTTTTAAACTTTGAATGTGCTATAACTCCGATCATTTTCATTTTATCGAAAAGAGTTGACAAAGATAAAGTGTTCGACTGTCCGAGTACTAAAAGTTTCCCTACATACAATTTTTAAATATTCAAAAAAATGGTGTCAAAGTTTTTGAAAATGCTTTAACTTGTTAAACTTTTATCCAAAATATTTGGCGAAAGAAATTGCTTTTTTCCTTTTAGGTCTTAAAACAATATTTGAAATAAATTTGAACACTTCCGCCGATAAGATATGGTTCCTACGTCTTATTGTTAATTAATTTCTGACACCATTAATAGAATAACAAAATCTCCCATGCTTTTTCGATTATAGCTATGCCTATAGACCTATATAGACTTATAGAATGATATAGATACAATTTTTGCGTGTTCATTTCGAACCAGGAACATGTAAACACATTTTGTTGGTGGAGCTGACTAAAATTATGTTCCAATATAACATCTGTTCAATGTACATATGGGGCATTATTCCTCAACTGCCCCAACTCAAAAAGTCATGTTTTTCGATTGTCTCTAAATTCAGGGAATATGTTCGCCTACCCAACAGTAGTTAATCCACAAACTTATAGACCACGATTACCAACCCTCCCCAAATGAGGGGGGGGTTGAATTTTCAACCCCAATGCCTGCAGGGGTAGTTTCAAACGCCTGTAACTTCCTTTCTAATTACGCGATTTAAAA
>NC_046664.1:41074238-41075290 GCF_010883055.1 Belonocnema kinseyi | reverse complement strand
TCATTCCTGAAGAACCTCAAAGCCACATTATTAGTTGAACATTTCTTGATTATGTTCGATTTTGCAGAAAACTATGCTTACGTGTTTCAAAATGCGATCCAAACTTCTCATTGGAATAATGATCAGGTGTCCATTTTTACAGTACTTATCTACTATAAAGAGAAGAACGAATTGAAGCATGTGACCATAGCTATTATTTCAGACAACTTACACCATGACACGGTTGCTGTGCATTTATACCAAATGTTAATTGTTGACTATCTTAAGAAGCGTTTCAATCCTAAGAAATTTCATTATGTCACAGATGGAGCACCACAGCATTTTAAGAACAAATACAACTTTGCGAACATTCTGTGCCATGAAAAAGATTTTGCGCCCCGGCAGACTGGACTTTCCATCCAACTGCCCATGGAAAAGGACCATGCGATGGAATCGGAGGTAATCTGAAGCGTCTTGCTGCAAGAGCCAGCTTGCAACGTTCAGCTGAGAATCAGATCTTAACAGCTTACGAGTTATTTGAATGGGACACAGAAAACTTGAAGGAAACTGTCGTATTTTTCAGTAGCAAAGAAGAGCATGCAGCGATGACAATAAAAATAGCAGATCGATTTAGTAAGGCTGTGACGATACCAGGTACACTCAAATATCATTCATTCGCTCCGAACGCAAAGGGACATCTGGATCTGAAACGATTTTCCTATGAGGAGAAAAGTGAGGTTTTCCCGAAGCCTAAACGTAATCGAAAGCAGGTTAGTACTCCAAAAAAGTGGAAAGCTGGTACGAAGAAGAGGCGAACAGCATAAAGAGGTTGTGTAGTGAGAGGCAAGGGGACTCACAAAAATCAAGCACCCCATAAAGTGAGAGGCGAGGGGATTCACTATAATCAAGCACCCCAGAAAGTGAGAGGCGAGGGGACTCACTAAAATTAAGCACCCCGAATCATCTTGCATATAAAAGGAGTCTAAAATCGCACTGTCACCTCCACGTGGTAGACTCTGGAAACTATAACTTGATAGGATGTAGGCTGACGACAGGCGTTAATTACTAATCCG
>NC_046664.1:41070699-41074138 GCF_010883055.1 Belonocnema kinseyi | reverse complement strand
ATATAAGATCAGCCGTTGCGCGTATACATCCTGTATTACAAATTGATAATAATTCATATTTCGTAAACAGGAATAAGAAATACTCATTTGATTTTATTTAAAAATATTAATTTTTCTACTTTCTTCGACAGCTTTCCTTTGGAGATGCACCTTCTATACTACAAACAAAAATACTGCTCACTTACAGAAGCCAAGAAAAAACCTGACGGTCTTTCTGTGATTGGTGTCCTCTTTAATTTGTCAGATAATCAGGTACACAATTTACAATACATGCTTTACACAATTTTGTGCTAGAATTTGAAAAATGTATGTTCTTTCATAATTTTTCCCTAGAAAGACTCTAAGTGTGCTATAAACTTATCATGGTCTTTGAACCAACAACATTATAACATTATGCGTTAACAACCTTATAATTTTAGATGAAAAATCTCAAGACTTCAGTACTTGAACCAATAATAAACGGAATATCAAAGGTTAAGAAGGTAGGACAAACTGCAAATATTGCACCGTTTTCAATATCGATTTTCGGTCTGAAGAAGTTTTACCCGTATAAATATGTAACATACCAGGGATCTCTAACAACACCACCTTGTTCGGAAATTGTGACTTGGTTATTATCTTCGATTTCTGTGGACATAACGATTAAACAGGTTATTACCCTAACCGATACATATTTACATTCTTCTGTTTAATCATTTTATTAGCTTTTATTATCTTTATTTTATTTATTTAATTATTTTTATTTTTTATTTATTTTATTTTATTATCTTTAATTTTAATTTTATGCGAATAAAAGAAAGCCCTAACTAGAGAATTTTTTTAATATGTGAATCAAATATAATAAATAATTTAATTAGAAACGCGCGAACATTTAAATCAAAAGCATTGAGGTTAACAGCATTTCCAATTTAAACTTGTGCGAAAAAGTTTCTTGCACCTATTCTAGTTAAATTCCAAACAAAAATATTTTTAAAATAATTTTTTCTAATTTTCTAACTGCAACAATGGTAGGCGCATGACTTCCACTTTAACCAATTTTTTCAAATTTTCAGATGCAGGCTTTCTGGGAAATAGAATTAGCAAATTCAGATAAAGCAAACAACAGACCAATTCAGGCGCTAAATGGCCGCGAGTTGCAAATCGTTTGGAATTCAAAGTTCTAAGCCAAAGTACTATTATCGGAAACAAAAATATTATATTCGACTATGTCGTGATTGGCTTTACTACATTGTTTTAAGATTTAATCAATATCAGCATGGAATAAAAATTTTTCCTAATGAACCCAACAACGGATGATGTATATTAGTCAACAATAAATGTATTCAAATGCACTCGAATTTCAATTTGAGAAGATTTAATTTATGAGTTCGAAGAATTACACGAGGGGTATGTCATGGTCACTCATGCATGGTTAGGGTGTTTTCACTACATACACTTTGAAAGTGCAGTGAAACCCTTCTTTTGCTCTAGTATTGGGGCTGACGGTGGTGGAGAACAAACCCGTGAGACAGCCGCTTCGGATGTAAACGCTATTGTTTGTTTACGCCAGAGTGGTCACCGAACACACCCTCGCGACGCCTTTCATCTAGCTTTTTCCTACCTGCCGCACGGCGTCGATTCTCGGAATGGCTATCTTAGGAATCGCTATCCTAAGGTTGCGCTGTACTCTGCTTTGATCGCTTCATCTCTGTTACATTGATTTCTAAAAACGCAATTCGCGGATTTACCCACATGATTTCTGGGAACATTATCAACCATAACCCTTTCAAAATATATAGACTCACCTGATCGCCAGTGAAGCTATAGGCAAGCCTAGAAATTCTTCAGACACAAATACGTTAAATTTATTATTGTTATTACGTAAGAACGCATAATTTAATATTTGCTTTACTGTGTCTGTAGAGGAGAATCTACGCTTGCTAATCATCTTTAAAGTAATTTAATGTTTAAAACTTCCCATTTGTTTATTTGAGTGCACCCAGAATTTTATTTCTGAAACAACTTATTTGCTTAAAGATCTTAGTAAATCTAATTTGACTTTTAAGGCCATGTGGTACTTACTTATGTCCTACGATTATTCCAAGTGGAAAAATCTTCTGAGGTTGGCTAAGCCCAGACTAGACCGTTTAGACTCTAACCTGGCGCAGATCAGACGGTCTGGCCTGGAGCTGGCCGAACCTATAACACTTCTGCAAAGTTTGTAGCCAGGCGGTCTAACAGCCGCTATTCAGTCGCTGGTTCCAGGTGGAACTACACCACTGGTGCAGTACTGACCCAGTACAGATTGTCGGAAGCCCAGTACTGGCTTGTAACGCTCCGCAGTACTGGCTTGCGGTTCTGATACGGTACTGCACATCAGCATAATTCAAAAAGTATACATTTCCATTTTTTTTGTTTAATTTTAGCACCCACTTTTGCTATATTCTGAAGATATAACAAAAAAGGTATTTAAAAAAATATTAATAATTGACTGCGAGTATTTTGTCTATAAATGTTAATTGTTTCTGCTTAGAATGAATACATACATTACATTTTTAAACATTCTATTAGAACTAAAATTTCTAACACGCTACGGGGGTTCCAACCTACATCTATACCTGAATCTATCGCCTAGCAGTCGAGAATCTTAACCATTACTCTATACCTACAGAATTCAAGGTCAATGAAAAAGCCATCCTCATAAGCCACAACTCTAAAACGTATGAAAAAAAAATTATTAGCTCTTTATCCTCATTAATAATTTTTATTATCATATGACATCATATATATTTCAAATTAATTAACTGCTAACAGGAATATTAATAAAATCATTTTTGAATGAATAATTTAAATCGATTAATATATTTTTTTTAATTGTTTAATTTAAGCGGAAAACAAAAAAGCACTTTTGAGCTATTATTTAGCTCTATTGAATCGCAAAAAGAGCGCTTTATAAAAGATAACCATCTGCGAGAAAGCTCTGGTCGAAGATCGGCGCGCACTGGAAATCTTCAATTTTGACACATGAAAAGTTGCATAACGTTTTAAGTTTTAAATTTAAGAGAAAAACATGAAAGTACTTTTGAGTTATAAGTGAGCTCTTTTGTATTTCAAAAAGATTGCTTTAAAAAAGATAATCATGCGCGAGAAAGCCTAAAGATTTTTCTTCGGATCTTTGAATGATCAAAGATCGGCGCGCACTAGAAAGCTTCAATTTTGACACATAAAAAGTAACTTTTGCAGCAAATATTTCTTTACAAGAATTCCTAATTTTTGACGAAAAAACTTTCTAAAAAAACATCACACTATGAAGCATGCCACGTACGCCAGCAAGCATCGTGGCACTTACGCCCGTATCCACCGATTACCAGGTGTATACATATGAAACCGGTATTGCCATCTAGCGGCCAGTAGGCACACTTGTAGGCACTGTCGGAACTTACCATTTGTGCTAATTGGC
>NC_046664.1:41060777-41070599 GCF_010883055.1 Belonocnema kinseyi | reverse complement strand
AGCGAGGGCGCATACTTTGAATAAAATATTTGTTATCATTCTCTTGAAATAAATGCGTTTTTTTCTTGAAAAAATACCGGTTTCATATGTATACACCTGGTAGTATGGCTAGAAAATTCTAGTTAATTAACTCTGGTTGGTTTTTTCTGGTTAATACTTCTAGTAACAGAAGTGTCGCAATCTTGTGTTGCGATTCCCAGAAATCCGTCTTTTGTCTCAAGGCATTTTGCTGGACGTTTCAAGTGAGGCTTATATATAAATGTCCAATTCTCGAACAATCACGATTTGTTAATTATATTTGCAGGTATATAACTATAAATTATTATATTGAACCAGGAATTTCGTTGTATTTTAAGAAAAAATTGTACGTTATCTGTCAAAACACCAGTGCTACAGTAATACTTCCAAACAAAGTACATATTTATTACGTGCCTTTGCAAAATATTCTCGAAAATATTAACATTGCAGATGATAAATCAAAAAAGTGAATGTTCCAAAATTTTGGAATTGACCAAGTGATCCACATGCATTTTATGTAAAATCACGAACAAATAGTCTTAACGAATAGGTTTATAAACAGAACGCATTAACAACCTGTTACTGTTGCTTCCAGGGTTTTATCTATCAACATTTTTTAATACACACATATGTCCACATATAAATTATGGAGAGACGAAATTTTAGCGAGTTGAAACATAGTTGCTGCACTCTGTTGTCACAAACTTTTGTTAGATTATTTTCTTTGGAAAAATGTAATATGTGGTCTATGTAATTTTAGAAGAGATTAGGGAGAGTCCATGAAGGTAGAAGAGTATCGAAATTCGGCTGCGTATCGATACTACACTTATCGAATCTACACGTTCAACTCTACACTTTTCGTGTAGACATTATATTAAGGTGATCAACTCTACACATTTAATTCACCACCTAAAACTATGCACATGAAGTCTACACGTTAATCTCACCACGCGAAGGTCTTCACATTTAAGTGTACACATTCAAGTCAACACATTTAATTCACCACGTGAAAAGTGTACACATTGAATAGTAAGTCGAAAAATTCTACACATTAGAGTCTACACATTAAAGTCTACACAGCAACGTCTGCACATTATGACTCTGCACGATAATTCTTTTGAATTTTAAATTTCGTTATTTGAAAATTCTACACGTTGAAACTGTGCAAATTAAACTATACACGTTCAACTGTCAACATTGAAGTCTACACGTTAAAACTGTACATATGAAACTCTGCACATTATAGTGAAAGCGCTAAACTTATAGAAAATATTATTTTTATCACTTTATTGTAAATAATTATTTATAATTAATAATAAATTAAAAATTTACACGCAAATTGTCTGCAAAAAATCCTCTATTTAGATCCCTCTAAATGAACAACGGCCATATTGTTTTATGCAGCTAAAAATTAAATAGGAATGTTATCTATAAATGCGAGTTCTATAATAATAGATGTTAGTCTCGGTAACTCGGGCGTTTAGGTGCTCGGTCTTTATGTTATAATTCCACGGTTCGATCCCTGACCTTTGAAATGTCTCTTATATACTTTTACCGTATTTTTAGTGGTTCAAATCCCAAATAAAGATGTAGGTCCCTCTTCATGCACTTTATTGCAACGTAGTATGTGCATAATAAAAACTGTGAGATACGCGAAAACTGGCAGCATTTTCAGGATTTTATAAATGAGGATGATCCTGAGCCACCCCAAACTGAAAATTCAATAGATTTTCATAATTGAACAAATGAATTTTTTTATGTTTTTGGAAAAGCGGTCGTATAAACGTGAAGACTAAGTAGATTTAAAGGTTTTTGAAGTGAACTTTTGTCTGCGACCAACTAGAACTAACCTAATAAAAAGATTATTAAAAAGCCTCCTATCCCCAAAAATAAAAATTTTGAGTTATTTCGAAAACGCTGACAGATACGCAAAAACTGACAACATTTTCTGGATTTTCAAAAGGGCAATTGCTTTCAACGAAAATTTTAAGGTTTTTTAGAGGAGTATAGTTTTGCACCTACATCAACTAATCCAATTAAAAGATAGGTTTTAAGTACTTGGTGACCTAAGCATTTTTTTATTACTTGCGAAAATTCCGATTCTGTAAGTATTTCAACAAAATTATATTTACAAAAGATGTTTTTCCACAAATTAATATTATACTTGAACCTTAATAGTGCAGTGTTAAATGCTTAGATATAATAGCGTGTACATTAGGGTGGTCCGAAAATGCATGGCAAAATTTTTTTGCATGCTAGAAGGCAACGATCAACAAAAAACAACAAATTTTCAACCAAAATTATTCAAACAAATTCCATTTGCTCTAGTAATTAAAAATTAATTAACCAATGATAATAAATATTCCATTAGACCAATATAAATAATTTTAAGTGAAAAAGTACCGGAATACATTGTTCAAAAGGTCGATTTCATAAAGAATTGACATTTTTTGTTTTAAGGGTAGTTTCCAGGTACTAGTGGGGATGCGTGAGGGGTGTCAAACCCATATACCTGATACATGTAAATCTTCGTTGGATAATCCTCTACAGATCCCCGTACTTTCGCGTCACAAAAAAAGCGATTTTTTCCGATGCATTTTACATGGGAAACTTCAAGTCAAAATTGGCACCTGTTCCAATCGAAAATAAAAATAAATAAAAAATTAGGGAATTTCTTTTTTCAGATTTGGAGTGAAATTGGCTGGATACTTGCCCTTTTAAAAAAGGGGTTTTTGAGCCACCCTAGTGTACATTTAAACGTGTAGAGTTAAATGTGCATAGTTTCTTCGTGTAGAGTTTAATGTGCATAGTTTCTTCGTGTAGAGCTCAACATGTAGACATTAATGTGCCCAGTTTAATTTTTAGGCCTTTTTATCAGAAAAATTTACATCTTGACTATATATAACGTGTAGAGTTTAATGTGTAGAGTTTAATGTTAAGAGTTTTTTGTGTAGACTTTAATGTTCGAGGTTTTCTATTTTCGAGGTTAGTGTGCAGTGTTTAATGTGCAGAGTTTTAGCGTGTACAGTTAATGTGTACATTTTTAAGAAATTCATTTATAAAAAGTTGTAGAGTTAAGCGCGGAGACTTACAAGTGTAGACTTAAATGTGCAGATTTAAGATTATGTTGACCAGAACATTGTACTCCTGAGCTACCATGAAACTGTCTAGTAAAGACTATGCTAGTTGAATCAACCAGAATTCTAATTGGTTCAATCAAAATTTGTTTTGAGTGATTATTTCAAAAGTTCCGATATCAAAGGAAAAAGTTTGATTTAGGAGTTGCTGAAACTGTTAAATTATCTTCTTATCTGTATTTAAGAAGACTGTAAGATTGTATTGTTTAAACAAAAATCGAAGGATGTTATACATATCTTCACAAAAATCTTTAAAATAACGCGCGATAGAAGAAAGTGTCAAGAAACATTCTTTCAAACTTTTTTAGAGAAGCAATTTCGTTTCTTTGTGTTTTTTGCATTTTTATTGCATTAGCAAAAAATGTGGATTTTAGTTTTTCAGGCAAGACAAATTTTTTCTTTTCTATTTCTCCAAAATGCGCACACAAGGTAGACTTATCTGTTCTCAAAAGTGCGGGCCCAAGGTAGACTATCATGAAATACAAACTTCGCATCAGGACTATTCTAGAAAAGAATCAAGGGAAAAAATTCGCTGGGGTTTTTGAGTAAACTTACTTTCATTTTTCTTTTTTTTGAGAAACCGCCACCATTTCTCAATTTGAAATTTTTCTATTTTCTGACTATTTTGAAAGAAGACGGGAAATGCTATCGGAATCAGAATGAAACAGGCGAATAAATGTATTATATTCAAAAAGATTTTACCCTTAACAAAAGTTTTAAAGATTTTTTAATGATTTACCTTTTCAATTTTAAAAATTCAAATACTCATAACTTTTTCAAACAAAAATCATTAGGCAAAATCGGTAAGATACATGTCGTCTTAATCCCTTTAATAAGCAACATATTTGAGTGGCAAATGATTCTCTGAATTAAGTATAGATTGCTTACCCGGCTTGAAATGAATTTAGCTTAATATAAGATACTATTTTTTATGCAGTGTTAACTTAGCACTTACACAGATCATTTTTATTTTATTTTTTTAATTAATTAACTAGTGAACTTTTTCTATGATAGACCATAGTTATGAATATTTGGACGAAATAGCAATAAAAACTCTGGCTATTGGCATTGACAGCAGTCGGTCGAAAGGGGATGGACAATGTCCTGGTCAATATCTGCTGCAAGCTTTTCTTTATTTCTGCAGCTCTTCTTTATCAAATATATGACACTCAGAACGTACAAAATCATATTAAAAGTGTAATTTTTAATCAGAAGCAGTAGTCAAGTATCACATACAAAAGCGAGCGATATTGATATCCAGACTGTGGGATCAAGGTGGTTTTCTCAAGCAAATGACAGATTGGTCAGGAAGCAGTAGGTGAATTATTTTCCTTGATCTTATAAATCTGGAATAATGTTTATTAGTTTTAAACAAGACTAAGTTTTTGGACAACTATTGGGACAAAATGGAGTTTATTTATCTCATGTAGAGTCCAATTAACTCCATTGTGACTCTAGATATCTTACTACTTCGCGTTTTTAACAATGATATAAGCTCTCGAAGTTATCCTAAAATTTTACTAAGTCTCTGAAATCATCCTTATTTGCTATAATACGCAGATTACGAAAAAAAATTAATATTAGTCATATTTTTCAGAACTAGAAGATAGTAGATTTTTTAAATTATCTTGGTCCCGCGAATGTTCAAAATATTGATCAATCTTTTTCAAATTTAATGTGCGTCCTACTGGACCCAATAGTGAACTTTTTAGCATTAACCTGTTTTGAATTATAAACATTTTTTCTACAAACCTTAATGCAATTTTTAAACGTGTCCCAATGAGTCAATTGAAAATGTTCCTATTTTCAATATATGAATTTAAATGTATCCATACCAGTTAACGGTATTCTTTTGTGAGGTTGAGAAAACAGGAGATGAAAATGACAAAGATATGGAAGATGAGCTCTTTAATGAATAAATTTAAAATGAAGGCAATTTCAACATTCTGGTGATGAAGAAAGCAGTTTTGAAAAAGTTTGAAATTATAATTAATATGTTTCCATTGATTTTTATTTGTGAAAGTGGTGTATTTTATCATAAATTAAATAAATGATATTCACGCACAAATTGATTCAAGTTTAATGATGAGAACTTGATTTCTTTACAGTATGAAGAAAGGAAAAATTGTTGGATAAATACAGGGTCAGAATGGAGTTGAGTTACTCTGAAGTGGAATTCAATCAATTCCATTCTGACCCTATGCTTGTTCAACAACTCCGATTTTTAACATTGCGTCCTTTATTTTTTTTTTGTTATTCATTATAAAAATGTTATTCAACTTTTATAGATCCTTTTTTTAGTGACGGAGGCAATGTTTTTCTGAAGTTTATGTGAAATAGTGTGACATAGTTTTTAAACTGCTCCTGAGGCCATGTACCATTTACTTGATTCCTACCTTAACAATATTTTTTTATTATAACTCACTACCGCTCAAAAAAAGTTGTCATTCCATAAGTTTCATACGGCACAATTTGTGAGTCAATTTCTGAGTGAAAACTAACAAATCTATTTCTCTTCATAAAAAGTACTAAATCACTAACAATAATCAATGATAGCAAAATAAGTGCAATTTCAAATTTTTCTTTTACGCTTTAAAATAAACTCCGTGTTGTATTTTGTGACAAGATTTTTACAAGTCATTTACAGAACTTCTCCTGCTTTACTACAATGATTTTTATTATGGTAAATTGCTAGTTTTTATTGAAAATAAATTTAAATTACGGTTCATTCTAAATAGGAAAATAAATATTTTGTTTAATGTGATTAAACAGAAAGAGTTCTGCAGAAAGGCAAACATCAAACAGCGTTCATGTCAGTAATGAATATTTGAGATATGACATTGTAATCACGCTTTAGTTTGATGTATAATTTTTGTTTTAATTCTCTTGCCTAGTATTTTAAGAGATTAAATAAATCACTTATTTTCCTATTCCAAATACTTTCAAATATTAATTTCTATAGAATTAGGTATAGGAATTCACAATAATGAAAATCTTAGAATGTGTGAATGAGACCCTAGTTAGAAGAGACATAAGAAGTCACAGAAACACGAGAGCCTGCATGAAAAAATGCATGGACATAAAAGAAGCTAGAGAAGTATGCCAGGACAGGAAAGTATGGCGGCAAATAGTTAATAAAAAGAGTGTCAATAGAGTGAATGACGCCTGAAACAAAAAACCTTGGCCACTAATGGACACAAGTGGGGAACCTTACGTAACGACTTCGTGAGGTTCTTCGCTTGGGGTGATTGCTAGAGAGATTGATCAGCAACCTGGGTCGGAGCAGTGTTGCGGAACGAACGTGTTATTTACTTAAATAACACGAGAATTCTGAATCAATCTGAAACATCTCTATCCCTTCCACACACTACTCCTTTCCCCTACCGAGTGAGTCACGCCTACCCCGAAAGGGAAATGGCTTAATGGTGTAATAATAATAATAATAATAATAATAATAAAATTTTAGCATAACCATAAGATTCAAATGATTTCTCATCTTTCCCTAGTAACCAAAAGACATTTTTAATAGAAATAAAAAAAATCAACTTAGCGTTCTTTTTTAAACCTGATATCAATCCAAAGTATCAATTTTCCTAAATTTTAGAGATAAGAACCAATTTTTCTCCAGTTTGAATGTCAGGTACCTTAAGAAGCTCATAAAACACGTTTTCCACATTATTCATAAACTAAAAGCCAATGTCTTTTTCAATAATATTTTGCAGTTTCATCAAATAAATCCTATTTCAATCGATTTTTATCTATTTGTTCTATAATTAAATTATTTAATTATGAAAGATAAACATCTTTTAGGTTTTAGAAAGGGGAAAAATTCTAAACTATAAACTACTATTTACGCCTTGAGCTGTTTTCAAGAAACTTTAGATTTTTAATAGTTAAAAACGAAGAAAATCAGTTTCCTTCATAAAATTTAATGTGATTTTCTTCTTTCTTGGCTCAAACTAACCATGAGGTATCCACGAAACACGAAAAAAAACAAAAGTTGTGCTAAATTCTGCTGCGTTTGTGCTCCATTTTGCCGCAAACAATTTTTCAAAAGTGCTTCACCGGGCCTCAAACTATTTTTATAAGAAATAAGAATTGAAGTCAAAATTAAAAAAAAAGTTTTCGGACAAGCATCGCCATTCTCTTTTTTCGAGAAAAAAGTTATACTGACTTTTTTAAGGTTTGTGCTCCATCGTGCCCCTAACAATTTTTCAAATAAATTAACCCTTAGTGACCACACTTCTGTGAAATAACATGCGGACCACACTTGGGTCCAAAGGACCCGGCGACAAAAATCGCTATAAAAGAACTATTGAATATTTTCAATTGAAATTTTTTTCAGAACTTCTCAAGAAGTAACTTTAAAAGATCATGTAGATCATATTGCCAAAAATTACATTTAAATATACTCTGAAAAATGTCTAATCCAAAAAGTAGAAAAAAACTATTTTTATTTAAAAATTCATAACTTTATAATTTTCGATATTAAGGGCTACAAATTTAGTTACGTCTTCTACAGATATACCACTTTAAAAAAAAATAGTGGTTCAGTGTATTATTCCAAAAGTATATTTATTTCGAGGAATGAATGACGGCAAAAAGGGAAAAAATAAACCATGCGTTTGTGTCAAAATACTCTATTGTATTACTTGTCATAAAAAATAATTTTACAAAATATTGATGAATTCTTGAAATCGAACATAGTAGGCATGAAATTAAGACAAAATAAATTAATCTTCCCTTAATTTTATGTTACTGCTATCATTACACTTGGAGACGCTGTGCTCTTGGCAAACAGCTCAGCGGCAAGAGGCACAGCCAGTCTTTGTTTTTCGATCTTTTGTTGCACTGCAAATAGTAAGCTTTATGTCTTTTAAAAAAATGCTGAACTTGACAAATATACTTTCTAGACTTTATTACGAGGGTAGTTCAATAAAAATTTTCTCCAAAAATCACTTTCTAACGTACTGAGCACACTTGGGTCCAAAGGACCCAACTCAATTTTTAAAAAAACTGCTAAAGATAAACTAATAGTCCTAGTGCCATTCTAAACGTCCTAAAGCGTAGTTAAACTCTTCTACTATCGACGAAAGTTGCAATAGACATTCCCCCTTTGCTCTTTCGGGCCAGCGCCGCCATTTTTTTAAAACGAAACATGTGATGAAATCTGATAGGAGTGTGCTCAATTCTGCCGTAAACAATTTTCAAAACAAGTCAAAATTTGAACTAAAATTCACAATAGAACACTCTTTGAGACATTACAAACAAAAAAGTAAAAAGTGTGAAATCCGAAAATCTCAAAGTTGCGCTGGGTTGTGCTAGGCGTGCAAACAAATTATTGTCCAATACACTTTTCACTCAGGACCATATTTTTTGGTGAAAATCTAGTTTTTTTCTCAAAATAAGTTTTTGAGTCCATAATTTTTCCAAATGCGAATCTCAAAAATCTAAAAGTTGTGCTAGGTTACGCTGTACGTGCAAAGCATTTATTGTCCTACATACACTTTTTACTAAAGTTTATATTTTTCGGTGAAATATTAATATTTTTTCCAAATAATTTTTTGAATTCGAAATTTTTCAAAGTGAGAATTTTAAAAATATGAAAGTTGTGCTAGTTTGTGCTAGGTGGGCAAAACAATCATTTAAAGGTCTATATTTTTTTGTGAAAATGTTTACTTCGCGCTTCTTTATTAATTATATAAATGAATGGATTTCAAATTCATTATGAAAATCTGGACTATGCACATTTTTTTTTAATTATCGAAACAAGGTTATTTTTGTTTAATGAAAAAATTTTGATGTTGGGAATTGAAATTAGTTTTTAGTTATTTTTTCATCTTTCTCTATCAATTGAAAATTTTACTATTATGAGTATGTGAAATAAATAATAATCTTTGATAACTCCTGAGAAAATTTATGTTAAAATTTAAGAAATTATTTATTTATGCTGATTTTTTTTAAATCAGAATAATTAATTCCTAATTAAATATATGCTATTTTTAATGTACTGTCTAAATATAAATGAGTAAAATTTTACTAATTTTAAAGAAAAGGGACTCAATAAAGATTGGTAGAAAATGTCTATAAACTCGATAGTGGAAATCTACAAATTGTTACGTGAAAATATATGAATTTATTCATGGCTTTGTATATTAATATTAATTACAAGAAATGTATAAAACTGCGAAACGTGACGAATAGAAGTGTTCAATTGAAGATGATATTGTTTAACATTTTCTGCTTCATTGAAGCAATATGTAGGCAATGTGAATATACGAGCACATGTATCATCTATGTGGAGCATTATTCCTCAACTGCCCCAACTCAAAAAGTCATGTTTTTCGATTGTCTCTAAATTCTGGGAATATGTTCGCCTACCCAACAGTAGTTAATCCACAAACTTATAGACCAGGATTACCAACCCTCCCCAAGTGAGGGGGGGTTGAATTTTCAACCCCAATGCCTGCAGGGGTAGTTTCAAACGCCTGTAACTTCCTTTCAAATGACGCGATTTAAAAATTTTAGGAGGGTTTTGGAAAGTGCTTTTTACACGCTTTCATCCTATTTTATTAGTTATAACAAAAAAAATTGTTTAAACAATTTTTTCAATAAATCAATTGTTTATTTAACTTTTTTCGCAATTTAGGCATCTACGATTTTTTTT
>NC_046664.1:41017987-41060677 GCF_010883055.1 Belonocnema kinseyi | reverse complement strand
ATATTATGGGGCTATCGTTTCCAGTACCGATAGGGGATAAACGGTTTTTTAAGTAAGATTATTTTTTGGCTGAGGAGAAGTAAGAAGTTGAAAGTACGGTGGAGGGTATGGCGAGTAAGGATCCTGGGATGAAAGTGATAGTGTAAATGAAGGGAGTGATAGAAAGTGAAACAAAAGTGGGAAGGTTGGGATCAATAATAAAAAGGAGAGAAAGAAAAGGTGTGGAATAAATTGGAAAGTAAAGAAAATAGGCCAAGATAGAATGATAGGGTTAGGAAAGGGAAAATCAAACTGCTAAGGTGGGAGAGAAAGGAAGTATGGAAGAAGTGAGAGAGTCTGATGTGGTTAAGCATGAGCAGAATGAAAGGTGGCGCTTGAGACTGATTGAGGTTGGAAGAGGAATGAAAGGGTAAGAGAGAGCGATAAGGAAAAAGAACATAATAGTGAAGGGTTTGAAAGTGGACAGTGAAAGGGCAGAGGAAGAGATTAGGAAGGTAATGGGAGACATTGATGCGCAAGTCAGTGGAAGGAATAAGAAGACTAGGAGGGAACAAAGAGGGCAAAGAATGTATGCTTTTAGTAAAATTGGGGAGAGAGCAGGACAAATATGAAGTTATGGAGAAAAAAAAGTTGTTGAAAGTAAGAAATGAAAAAAACGAAGAGGATCTGACGTGATAGGAAAGGAAAAGGAAGTGACTAATCAAACCAAAAGCATGGACTGAGAGGTGTAAAGGTAATAGGGTAAGAATTGGCAGAGATAGGATATGGGTCAACGGAGTGATATGAATTTGGGAGGATGAAGTAGAAGAACTGAGGGAGCGTAGGAAACGGGTAGTGAGTGAAGGGGAGAAAGGGGAATGCAGAGGAGTCACGGGGAGTTTTAAAACGGCAAGCTCACCTGAATGAAAGGAATAAAGGAGATAAGCACAAAAAGAGCGACGTGCAAGTAGCGTTCTAAAAGTGTCAGGACTAAAAAACAAGGACAAAGGATTTTGGAAACAAGTGCAGAAATGGGACGTAATAATGATGACTGAGACGTGGGTAGATGAGAAAGAGTGGAAATTCTTGAAAAGAATATTACTGAAACCATATGAGTGGAAGATGCAAGCAGCAAAAAAGGAGCACGTGAAAGGGAGAGAAACGGGCGGCATGGTTTCAGGGGTTAGAAAGGAACTGGTGTTAGAGGAAGAAAAGATATAGCATATAAAAGAAAAGGATGGACAATGGTTAGAAACATAAAACTAGAAAAACTTATTATGCATGTCGTATGCGTGTACAGAAGAAGAGGAGAAGATGGCGGATGGAGAACAATTAGAAAATGGATAGAGAAGAAAGAGGAGAGACTGATCCTAATAGGAGGGGATTTGAATGCATGGACCGTAATAGATTACATTCTGGTAGAAGAAAGACTAAGGAGGCTGATGGTTAGAATGGAAGTGGGCAACGTGATAGGCTCAGAATACTTTCCGGTAATCGCGGCAATTAGATGTGGTGGCTCAAACGGCAGTACGGAGGAAAGAAAAGAAAAGAGAGAATAGAAAATAACAATGGGCATTTTGGGAGAGGAACAGTTGAGATAAATTAGAGAAAAAATGGAAAACGAGAAGATAGGGGGTCGGGAAGAGGAACGAGTTGACACACTGCTAGAAAAACTCAAAAGAGCGATAGATAAGGTAAGGGAAGATGTGAGGCCAAGAGAAAAAAGAGGGGTTGAGGAGAGCTGGTGGGACGATGAATGCAGGAAAAGTGAAGATAGGATGAAGGAGAGTGTAAGAAAATGGAGGAAAGGGAAAATAGAAATAGGAGAACTCAACAGGAGAAAGAGGGAGCACAAAAGAATTATAAGAAAGAAAAGACAGAAGAAAAAGAAAAGGCGTATGAAAGAGGTAGAGAAGGCGGTAAAAGAAGGGAGGGAATAGGAAGTAATGAATAGGAAAAGACGAGGAAGGAAAGGTATAAATGAAGAAATAGGAATAAAAGAGTGGACGGAGCAATTCAAGAAGCTGCTGGGAGGAATGGAATATAGGATAAAGGGAGAAGGAACAAAAGTGGTCGATGAGGACGAGGAAATTGAAAACGAGATAAGTAGGGATGAGGTGAATGAGGCGTTTGCAAGGTTGAAAAGAAAAAAGGCAACAGGGGAAGATGGCTTGGAAAATCAAGCACTGAAGTATGGAGGATTAGGGCGAGGGAAGCGATGTGAAGGATTTGCAACAACGTATGGAAAGGAGAAGCGTGGTCGGAGGAGTGGAAGACAGGGCTGGTAGTACCGTTGATTAAGAAAGGAGAAGGCAAACAGGTGTAGGAATATAGAGGTATTACTCTCATGTCCGTGGGATATAAAATGTATTGGGAATTGCTTAGAAGGAGGTTGGAAAGACAGGTGGAACAGAAGGGAAGTATACCATTTAACCAAACGGGTTTTAGAAAAGGGATGGGAATCATAGATATCCCGGTAACAAGCGTTGAATTCAGAAAAATACAGAATTTGTATTACTATGAATACGCGATTTTCCCTCCGTCTAAAAATCCCCCAATGGTAACAGAAAAAGTGCAAATCCTATTCTTCTCAATCGACTCAGTAAAATTTAACGAAAGCATTTATATAACCTATTTTTCATTATTAAATCATTTTATAACTTATGAATACGAAAAAAATATTTAAATTTATATTTATTTATATTTTAATAATTTATTTAAACGTCTTATAAAATGCATTAAAGAAATCTATGTAAATGTGTGAATTTAAATAATTTTATAGTTAAAATTATTTAAATTCACACATTTATATAGATTTCTTTAATGCATTTTATAAGACGTTTACACATATTTTGTGAACTTATTAGAAGGAATTAAATATAATTAAAATATGACCACTTCTGAAAAATAAAAAATAACTCTGTGAGGTGCGTTACCGGTGCAATTAGAAGGAATTTAATATATTGAAAACACGTTCTCTTTGGGAGAATAGAAAACTGTATGGCGGTCGCTATGAAAATTGAAATGAATAAGTTTAGCAGGTATCTTATTCTTATTGTGGCATTTTAGACAGATGAAAAAATCGCGCATTCAAAATAATAGAATAATCTTCACTTTTGCGCTGAAATCTGAAAATATTAACTTTTCTCTATTCTACGCTTATTACTGGGATTGTCTACGCGGTCAACTACCTAGTCAATAGGAACCTAGGGCGGAAGAAAGGGAAGCGAAACGAATTGTTTGTAGACCTTACGGCAGCATTTGACTCAGTCAACAGGAGGATTTTATGGGCAGCCATGAAAGAGAGAGAAGTGGACAGGAAGGGGGCTCAGGCTAGGGTGTCCTTTGAGCCCATTTCTATTTAGTATTCTTCTCGCAGATTTAGAGGAGAAGTTGAAGATGTTAAAGAAGTTGAGAAGATGACGTAGTGCTATTAACGGATGATAAAAGAGGTATTAACTTGTTGATGAGAGTGTCCGAAGAATATGTGAGAGAAAAGGGTTACAAAAAAATTTGAACAAGAACAAGATGATGAGTTTCAGAAATAAAAGGGGTAGATTATTGTACGAATGGGAGATAAATGGGGTGGTGGTAGAGTTGGTTGATGAGTTTTGCTCCTTAGGATTTTGTTTCGAAACGAGAGGAGGAAGTGAGTTGCAGGTACAAAAGATATTGAAATGCGCGAGAAAGTAATGGGACAATTATGGGGTATAGGAAGAAGAAGGTTCAAGAATAACTAGAAGATGAGAGTGTGTATATTTGATGTATTGGTATGGTCAGTGTTAAGCTATGGTGTGGAAATCTGAAGATGGAAAGAACACAAGAGAGTTGAAAGTTTTCATGAGAGATTTTTGAGATGGGTTTTGGGAGTGAGTTGCAGTTGCCCAGGTTATATGCTAGGGGAAAAAATAGGACGAGAAAAAATGGCGGTGAGGCAATTGAAAAGAGCTTGCAACTTCGAAGAGAAGCTAAGAAAGCGAGAGGGAAGCAAAATTGCACAAGCGTGTGTCCGTGAGGTCATGGATAAA
This sequence comes from Belonocnema kinseyi, assembly GCF_010883055.1. Classification (NCBI taxonomy): domain Eukaryota; kingdom Metazoa; phylum Arthropoda; class Insecta; order Hymenoptera; family Cynipidae; genus Belonocnema; species Belonocnema kinseyi. Next base: position 41,056,670 of record NC_046664.1, on the reverse strand, counting down.
GAGAGGAGGGGTAGCGTGGGGAGTTCAAAATGGGAGGAGGAGAAATATGAAATGAGGCGTGAATGTGGTATACATGAAAGGATGTACAGAAAGGGAGGATATAGAGGTAGAGATGAAGCAAGGCAAAAAAAGGCAACAGCTGGTATAGAATCGTTAAGAGGCTGGGGACGACGGGCAGGGGAGGTAGAGAGAATAGTATAATATTATGAAGTTAACTACACGTGAAATTTAAAGCAAACGATATATCATATAGATTGATAGTCTCACGCTCTCCATTCTGAAGTGCGTGCTGTCGTTGCTTCAGTAGAAAAGTTTAACTGTATATTATACTTCCATAATCTATTAGCAGAAATTTCAGATTCAAAGACGGAAAATACTTATTCAAATGCAAAATACATTTGTTTTCCAGAAGTTAAATTCTAAAGAATTTACATCTTCTTTAACCTTTGAAACATACTCTTCCGTTTTTTCGTATTATTATTGACATTAATTATTGACTCTATACTCCATACATTATTCTGAACTAATTTATTTGTTGACTTTGGTTAGGGAAGACGTATTACATATAACTAATAAGAAACGCGCTTCAATCAAATATCCGCTATTGCCGAGAATCGAACGCACACACCGCTCGCTTAAAATCGCACGCCTTCTCCCTAAAGCTACGATGCCACGCTGAGGACAATATCATAAATACTGATAAAATTCATTGGACACATTTAAACGTTCCAATTGTACATAAAATTACTTTTTTGTACACGATTGGAACTTGAAATATCCCTTTTTATCAATTAGACACGTGTCCCGGCTTCTTTGTAACTGGGTCCTTGTTTAAAAATTATGAGCGTAAAAAAATCACAGTTGCCAGGGCTGCCACATGTCTACTGAGTCACGCGCTGCTCTTTTCAGCCCGCGTCACTGGCCCAGTAGTGAATGACCTATCTAACACCCAGGTTGTCGCTAGTTCAAATCTTTTATTTAATAAAATTTAAAAATTGTTACATTCTCATCAGAGAAGGTATTAGATTTGTGAAAAATTTACCCCCCCCCCCCCAGTTTTGCTCAAATTTCGAAGTTTTGAGACCTCCTGAATCCGAAAAAGAGGTTTTTACGAAGGTGGCTGCTTGTCTGGCTGTGTGTATGTATTTATGTCTGTCTGTCTGTTTCCACAATAACTTTAGAAAAAATTAATCTATTAGATTGGTTTTTGGTACACTCTTTTGGTGTCCTAAAGTCAAGGTCAAGTTCGTTAGCCAGCCATTTTGAATAAATAGTAAAGAAGTGAGATCATTTTGAATAATTTGAGAACACTTCTTTCAAAATTCAAAAATTTCCTGTATGGCGATTTTAATTCGGTTTCCAAATCTGCAGCGCTCGAGATCTTGCGCTGATTGGACAAAGGCTTCGAGACTCAAAAGACGTGCGCAACATATACGTATAACCAAATTCTGAAAAAAGTTATGTTCCCCAGGATTCACCGCGCATTTCAAATAACGAAATAGTTACGAATTAAAAACAATGTAACACAATATTAGAATGGGTTTACAAAAATTCTCGGGACGTGGTTTCTTTGGGAAATTTTTCTTAAATATTTTTTTGCGAAATCTTTTTTATTTGTTGAAATCATTGAATTATTTCGAATATATAATTAGTAAAAAAGACTTTTGAAATGTTTTGAAACCTTTTCAAATCTTCCAAATGTTTTAAAATTTTTGAAATCTGGCGAATTGTAACCTTTTCAAAATCTTTGAAACCCTTTACATTTTTTAAAAGTTTAAAAATCTTTGTGAAATTGTCATGAAATATTTAAAATCTGATAAGCACGCCTTGATAGAATGTTCAAAATCCTTTAAAATATTTTAAAATCTTTGAAACATTTTAAAATCTGTATTAATGTTTTGTAATATGGTGTATACTCAAAAACCGAGTGGTGAAACTCTTGAACATTCCGTTATATGGCCATGGCTCATTCTAATAGACCTTTTTATTCTAGACGTCGGCAGTGCGCATGTGCTGAAATTTGATGTCATTTCCGTATTTTTCAAACAGTTTTGTGTCGAAATGTATAGAAAATATTGTTAACAAAACCAACAACGAAAAATTAATTTGTAAACAACAGAGATTTTTAAGGTAGAACATTTTTAAGTCTATTTAAAAAAAACGGTGAAAAAAGTGCAAAGAGTGCGGCGACCAAGGCCATTATTTGCATCTGTTGGCACCTGTCATCTTCTAAAAAATGCTTAAAAATTCGGCGAAACTCACGGAAAATGATGTTTCAGGTGTAAAATCAGTGCACGAATCAGTAGAAGAGCACAGTATTGAGCAGCTGAAACGATGTCCTAAATATAGAAAACCACTATTAAAAGAAAAAAAAACGTGATTTAGTGGAAAGGTTAGTTGAGGTTTTGTATGACAGGTATAAATACTTTCTTTTATACAATATTTGCAGTTCAGAACTTTGTTTGAGTAAATATTTAATATTAATACAAATATAAAATAACACAATGTTATATTGTCTACTTCTCTTATTCAAGTTGAGGCAATGAAAAGCCATTTCTAAGTGATTTCCTGGTGTAAGGAATGTACTAAAAAATTTTCCTTCTTTCATATAAACTGGTTATAAATTCATAAATATAATAGTTTTGCGTTCTCAAGTGAAAGTATTAAATAGATTTTATTTTTACCAAAAAATTTAGGAGGTTCGAAACCCTGATAACAATGCTTCATTTAATATGTAAGCAAATGTTAGCAAAGAAAGAAAATATTAATACTTGCCAAACACAACCTCAACTAACATTTCTACTGAATCACTTTTTTTTCCTTTTAAAGATCGTTTCCTATATTTTATCCATCGTTTAAGCCGTTTAACACTGCGCTCTTCCACCGATTTGTGCACTAATTTTGATCCGGGAACATCATCTTCCGTGATTTTTTCCGGATTTTTAAACATTTTTTGAAGACGAAAGATGTCAACAAATGTAAATAATGGGCTTGCTCGCCACACTTTTCGCACTTTTTTTCTGAATACACTTAAAAATTTGTTGTCTTTAAACTCTGATTTATTTACACATTTATTTTCCGTTGTTATTTTTATTTACAATATTTTTCATACATTTCAACACAAAACTGTCCGAAAAATACGGAAATGACGCAAAATCCTGGCACGTGCGCACTGTCGACGTCTAGAATAAAAAGGTATATTCTGAAGCTGAGTTAATATTGAAGATTTCAGCTAATAATTTTTATAACTTCTAAGTCAAATATCACAAAAAATGTATACTTTAACATTGTATAGCCTTTTTCGTTGCAGTTAGTCAAAAGCGTTTGCCTCCCATATTTTATTCAATAAGTAAAACAACAGATTTTATCACCAATTAATTACGTACAACCTGCAGATATTCACTTTATTTAATTAATTGAGATCGAAATACAAAACGATTTTGACACTTGTCAAATGTCAAATATCACTCATGTACCGTTACATTAGTGAAAACCAACTCCAATTTTTAAGAAAGCGCTTAATGCACGTCCCGAATGTATTTATGAACAATTGTAATGTTGTGTTACATTTTTTTTTAATTCGTAACTAATTATTTATTTGAAATGCGAGGCGAATCCTGGGGAACATAACCTTTTTAAAGAATTTGGTTATACGTATATTTTGAGCACGTCTTCTGAGTCTCGAAGCCTTTGACCAATCATCGCAAGATCTCGAGCGCGGGAGAATTGGAAACCGAATTAAAATCGCCTATATAGTACTTTTTTTCATTACACAAATGCAAGACGGGTTGCATTGTATGCTAGAGTTTATATAAGTATATTTCCTATGACTACATAGTAAACGTCCTTACTGTATAAATACATACATAATTTAGAAGTTAAAAAACGGTAAGGCTGCTCAGTAGAACGTATGAGTAAAGTTTAAATCATAAAAATGAAATTGGAAATAAACAAATTAAGTTTATGGAAAACCGACAAAAGTGACAATAAAATGTTTAATAACAAATTTTGTTTTAAAGAATGCGCTTTTTTTAACGGGATAATGAAACTACGTCTGTTTTAATGCCAATGCCAGTTATAAATTATAATAATATACATTTATAGGAACGATATAAAACTTCAGGGATAAATCCGAGTTAGCAGCACGAGATACATGATGAGGATGTGTTCGTTAAAGCAAAAGCAGCTTTGACGAAAGAGAATTCACTATAATCAAATTATTGTTGACGATGCTTTTACCTTTAGTTTAAAAGAGTCTATGTATAAAGATCGAGTGCGTAGCGCGAGGTAAATACATTATCGATCAGACACTTTTTGATTTATTTAATTGCATACTCGTAATTTATTGACCTTGTTGTCAAGAAATAAATTTTCAAACGTACTTGAAAAATTAACAATTTATCCAAAATTAAAAAAAATTATTCTTCAAATTTTCAAGGTTTGTATTAGATATTTTTTCTCATGAAATGAAAATTTTAAAACCTTGCATTTCCATAATTTTTTAAAACTTTTATCTTTTTTAAATAGAAGTATCAGAAGGTATAATAACTTTAATATACATTTCAAGAAGAATTCAATTATAGTAAAAACTTGTAGATATAAAATGTCCTTTCTGGGAATGAAAGTTAAATAGCAAATTAATAAATGTCATTTAATTTCTCTATAAAAATAATCTGCATTAAAAATTGAAGCCAAATTAACAATTACAAAAAATATTTACAAAAAAATCATTGATTAGAAATAAAGAATGCTAGATAATTAAAAAAAATTTGCAAAATTTATATTTTGCATCATTTCAAGCTAAATAGTACTCCATTTACTTTAATCGTCTTTTATTTGAGTTTCGACTTAAATATTAACTTTTATTTTTGCCTATTAATTTAAGATGATATTTAGTTCAGTCAAAATAAATAATATCACCGTCATTATTATATTTCATTGATAAATATTAAAGAAATTTTTCTGATAAAAGTATTTGTTTGTTCCTTAAAAAAAAGAATAATATTCAACAAAACAACTTTTTTGATTCTTTAAATCCTGGAATTTTCTGGTTCGGTCATATCATAATTCGGTCATTTTCTATCGGGAAATATGTTCTTCTGGAATTTTTAAAAAGGGTTAAATTATAAACTGTAGTGAATTTTATTATTCAGCAGTTTTTCAATTCGGGATTTTTATGTTTCGGCAATTTTATAATTTTTGGGTTTTATTTTTCGGGATTTTTCGTTCATCCGCTGACGAATTGCCAAGTTCAAGCTTTGAAGCAAATTTTAATACACCAATCATATCGCTCAGAAATGTGTTTAATTGTTTTTTTTATATATTTCCAGCTCAATTTAATGGTGTTCAAAATCTTTTGGAAGATTCGAAAATATATTAATTTAACCCATTTGTATACGCTCATGAATCATAACAAATATTTTATAGATGGGTTCAATTTTACTGTGCCGCACAGAAAGGTACACATTTTTTAAAAACATTTGAATTTATGTTTCATACAACAAGATTTTCTTGATGTTGAAATATTTTACCTTAGAAAGAAATACATATCTTTATCTGATAATAGAATATACAGATGACTTAAAATTTATTTTTCTTCGTTTTTATCATACTATAGATGCTGTAGATCTGATAGTGTATGTTTTTGACCGTATTCGAAAGCGCTATTCATTGTAACTACAGTAGATACTATCAAATCGAAAGAATCTTTGTTTCGCGGAAATTATTTTCTCTAGAAGTTAAAAAGATACTTTGTTAATTTAAAACTATATCTAACATTTTAAATTCAACATTTTCTTGAAATAAATGTGCATTTATTTTTCTTAACTTTATATACTTGAGCTTCATATAATCGTCAATATTTTAATCTATAGTACTGTATTTTTATGAAAAAACTCAAATTATTTCCGTCAAGGCAAAATTTATTGGACTATTGACATAAAATATTGTATTAATAATGCGGAATTAAAAAGCACCGGCACTTTTGATTCAAGAGTACTTTTTTCTCATTGTAGTTAAATTTTCATCTAAAAAAACAACATTTTGAATTAAAAGTCGAACAGCTTAATTTTCGGTTTAAACGAAATTATTTCTTACCTAAAAAAGTTTCTTTTTAAGCAAAAACATAAGACATAAAAAAATGTGGTGGTTCATATTTAATTCAAAAAATTATAATTTTAAATAAAATACTGTTAAAATAAAAAAAAAGAATTTTCAAGTGAGAAGATTAACTTACTATCAAACAGACAAATTTTCAACAAAATAAATTAATTTTCATCTTAAATAAGTCAATTTTGAACCAAAAATGGCGCAGTTAAATTTCCAGAAAGCAAATATTTTTATCAAGGAAAAGGAAGTTTTTACAAAATAGGACAACAAAAATAGGACTTGGAGAAAGTTTTGGTTTTAATAATTTCCTTTGTATAAATTAAAATTTAAATTATTTTCAAAAAGGTCTTGTTCCGTGTTAAGAATGGCCCATTCCAAAAGAAACTTATAATTCTTAAGAAAATTCTCTGCTTTGAACTTGAAATTATAGTTCTTTAAGGAAATTATTTCCCCAAATTTTCTGTTTTAGCTCGAAAATTACTTATTTTATTACAAAATTATGATTTCTACAAAAAGCCATATAACAATTATATATCATAATTAATTAATTAATTCCCAGTCCAAGTTCAGTATTATAATTATTTTAGAAAATTCCCTTTACCAAGTCGCAATTACATTCATTTGCAAATTTACTGTGCTAAACCAGGATTCTGTTTGTTTATCAAACATTCTATTCTAATTGTGTAATATTGTATCCCTTTTCAAAAAATTTGAAATCGTGATAAATTTTGGCTTGGAAAAGGGATTAGTTTTAAATGTATTGCTTCTAAATTAAAATTAATATTATATTCCAAAATTGATTGATGCATCTTGCAAATTACGTGTTCCCAGACAAAATTATAGCTATTTACTGAAATTCCTGTTGTAGAGCGAAATTAAAGTCAAAATTTTAATTCTTCACGAAATTATCTGTTCAAAGTCAAAATGTTAATGGATCGAAATAATTGTAGATCTTACTATTTTCCATTAATAGTGTGCTCACTCCCTTTTACACTCGCGTTACTCCAGTGAAAGTGGAAGCTGTCGAAGACATACACACCATTCAGAGGTCCACCACGAATACTTGGTCTTTCTGATGGATAGATAGGCGAAAAATTCACTGGCGTGGAAGAAAAATATCCCATGTAATTTTAATTCGACAAAAAAAAAAACAGTTGCTTTTTTGCATACAAAATAAAATTTCTAAAAAATTGACCCAAGATCGAGCAAAAGAAACTCTTGGGTGAACTACGCAAGATTAGATCAATTTATAGAGTAGGTCGTATGAATTTAGAAGCATTTATCAATAGAAAATTTCTTTAAGTTTCTGATCACATTTAGAAGAATATTTAGCAAAAACTATGGGAGATTTTATCACGAAGTACAATTTTTTCTTTGATCTAAATGTAATTTTGTATGGTTTCCACGGAAAATGTTTAAATTAAGGAATTAAAATTGCTCTAGAAATGTATACCAGTATGGCCCTCATTCTTCACTTCGATTCTTGTTGGTTTTATTTCGCCACCAGACATTTTCAAATTCTCTTTGAGCTCTTTTTTTATTTTACGCGTTACGATATTTATAGGAGATTGTCTTCTTCCTCCACATTCTTTATAAGTTGCACTCCATTCCTTCACATGGCGGTAATCGAATGCTTCAAATAAAGAAATTTTATTTAAAAGAAAAATTAAACTTTATGAATTAAATTGGGTCCATATCATGTCACATGCGGCAAGTCTCTATGCGGCGAGTCTCACCTGCGGCATGTCACATCTGAGGCATGTCACATCTGTGGCATGTCACATCTTCGGCTTGTCACATTTGAGGAATGCCTCATCTGCGATAAGTCACAACTGCGGCATGTCACATCTGTGGCATGTCACCTCTGCGGCATGTCATATCTACGGCATGCCTCATCTGCGGCATGTCACGACTGTGGCATATCTACCCAGCGGTTTCTCTCCCGCACGGCATTTCTCCCTGTGAAATTGACATTTTTGTGGCATCTCTCACCAGTAGGAATTCTCCCAGTGGCATCTCTAACTTCCAAAAAATGTTTAATGTCCAATTAAAAATGGCTAAACTGAGGTAAGTCTCCCTGGATTAATTGTCTTCCCGGTGGCGTCTCTACCTCGGAAAATATTTTCGGGATCATATTAAAATATTAAAACTGCGGCAAGCCTCCCGGAACTAATTGTCACATCTGCGGCATCTCTCACCAGCCAAAAGTCTCCCCAGTGGCATCTGTCACCCGTGGAAGAATGTTCAAATCCACATCAAAGTGGCAAAAGTGTGGCAAGTCTCTCACGACTGATTCTCACACCTGCGGCATCTCTCGCCCGCGGCAAGACTCCCCAGCGGCATCTCCCATTCGGGAGAAATTTTCTAATCCACATCAAACTGGCAAAAGTGAGGCAAGTCTCCCAGGATTAATTGTTACATTCGCGGTATCTCTCATCAGCGGCAAGTCTCCCCAGCGGCATCTCTCCCCCGAGAAATATTTTTAAGCACTTTCAAAGATGACGTAACTGCGACAAGCCTCCCCAGCGGAATCTCTCTCCCAACAAATTTTTTAAGTAGTTTTAAAAATGGCAAAAATGTGGCAAGTCTCCCCAGTGGAATCTCTCCCCAATGAATATTTTTTAAAAACTTCTAAAAATGGCAAAAGTGCAGCAAGTCTCCCCAGCGGCATCTCTCCCCCAGCAATTTTTCTAAGTAGTTTTAAAGATGGCAAAAATGCGGTAAGTCTCTCCAGCGGCATCTCTCCCCTAACAAATTTTTTGGTAATTTTAAAGATTGCAAAAATGCGGCAAGTCTCCCCAGCGGCATCTCTCCCCTATAAATTTTCTAAGTAGTTTTAAGGATTGCAAAAATGCGGCAAGTCTCTCCAGCAGCTTCTTTCTCCCAAGAAAGTTTTTTAAGGACTTTTAAAATTGGCAAAAGTGCGGCAAGTCTCCCCAGCAGCGTCGCACCCCCATGAATATTTTTTAAGAACTTCTAAAAATAGCAAAAGTGCGGCAAGTCTCCCAAGTGGCATTACTCCCACAACAAATTTTTTAAGTGTTTTTAAAGATGGCAAAAATGCGGCAAGTCTCCCCAGTGGCATCTCTCCCCTATGAATATTTTTTAAAAACTTCTAAAAATGGCAAAAGTGCGGTAAGTCTCCCAACTTAGAAAATTTGTTTGGGGGAGAGATGCCGCTGGAGAGACTTGCCGCAATTTTGCCATTTTTAAAAGTCTTAAAAAAATTTTCTTGGGGGAGAGATGCCCCTGGGGATACTAGCCGCATTTTTGCCATCTTTAAAACTACAAAAAAATTTGTTTGGGGAGAGATGCCACTGGGGAGACTTGCCGCACTTTTGCTATTTTCAGAAGTCCTTACAAAATTTTCTTGGGAGAGAGATTCCGCTGGGGAGACTTGCCGCATTTTTACCATTTTTAAAACTACAAAAAAATTTGTTAGGGGAGAGATGCCGTTTGGGAGACTTTCCGCACTTTTGCCATTTTTAAAAGTCTTAAAAAAATTTTCTTGGGGGAGAGATGCCCCTGGGGATACTAGCCGCATTTTTGCCATCTTTAAAACTACAAAAAAATTTGTTTGGGGAGAGATGCCACTGGGGAGACTTGCCGCATTTTTGCCATCTTTAAAACTACCAAAAAATTTGTTGGCAGAGAGATGCCGCTTGGGTGATTTGCCGCATTTTTGCCATTTTTACAAGTTCTTAAAAAATATTTATGGGGGAGAGATGCCGCTTGGGAGCCTTGCCGCACTTTTGCCATTTTTTGAAGTTCTTAAAAAATATTCATTGGTGAGAGATGCCACTGGGGAGACTTGCCACATTTTTGCCATCTTTAAAACTACTTAGAAAATTTGTTGGGGGAGAGATTCCGCTGAGGATACTTGTTGCACTTTTGCCATTTTTAGAAGTTCTTACAAAATTTTCGTGGGGGAGAGATGCCGCTGGGGAGACTTGCCGCAGTTGTTGCACCTTTGGAAGTACTTAACAAGTTTTTTTGGGAGAGAGGTGCCGCTGGGGAGGCTTGGCGCAGTTACGTCATCTTTGGAAGTGCTTAAAAATATTTCTTGGGGGAGAGATGCCGCTGGGGAGACTTGCCGCTGATGAGAGATACCGCGAATGTGACAATTAATCATGGGAGACTTGCCTTACTTTTTCCAGTTTGATGCGGATTGGAAATTTTTCCCGAATGGGAGATGCCGCTGGGGAGTCTTGCCGCGGTCGAGAGATGCCGTAGGTGTGACAATCAGTCGTGAGAGACTTGCCACACTTTTGCCGCTTTGATGTGGATTTGAACATTCTTCCACGGGTGAGAGATGCCACTGGGGAGACTTTTCGCTGGTGGGAGATGCCGCAGATGTGACAATTAGTTCCGGGAGGCTTGCCGCAGTTTTAACATTTTAATATGAAGCCGAAAATATTTTCCGAGGTAGAGATGCCACCGGGAAGACAATTATTCCAGGGATACTTGCATCAGTTTAGCCATTTTCAATTGGACATTAAACATTTTTTGGAAGTGAGAGATGCCACTGGGAGAATTTTTACTGGCGAGAGATTCCGCAAAAATGTCAATTTCACAGTGAGGAATGCCGTGCGGAAGAGAAGCCGCTGAGTAGAGATGCCGCAGTTGTGACATGCCGCAGATGAGGCATGCCGTAGATGTGACATGCAGCAGAGGTGAGATGCCACAGATGTGACATCCTGCAGTTGTGAGATGCCACAGATGTGACATCCTGCAGTTGTGACTTACCGCAGATGAGACATTCCGCCGATGTGACAAGCCGCAGATGTGACATGCCTCAGAAGAGACATACCTCAGATGTGACATGCCTCAGATGTGACATGCCGCAGGTGAGACTCGCCGCAGAGAGACTTGCCGCATGTGACATAATATGGACCCAAAAATACAGTTTGACTCACATAAAATTCCAGTAAGCTGAGTGATAAAAACCACCACACTTAAAACTCGTCCTGCGTTTCCTTTCATCATTCCATTGGAAGTATTTCAAAACGTTATGTAAAATAGACTAAACGTTTTTCTTTCTTTTGCTTTTCAAGTAATATCTTAATTGTCTTTTTATATATGCGGTGCTTAAAGAATATATTATTCTTTTCTGGAAATTACGTTCTGCTTTTAGTTGAAACTATGTTCTACTTGTTATCTTGAATAAACATAAATGAGAAAAAATATAAAAGCACTAGAATAAGTACACGATCGCTACGCGGGCTTTTACAGGTAAATTGCACTATTTTAGTTTCAAATGCGATCAAATGCACAAACATTTACAAATTCTGTGTCAAATAATTGACCGAGTTATTAATTAGTGGCAAGTGGTAGAAGACATCTAAAATTGTTGTGTTAAATTCGTACTAATAAGGTCCAAAAAAAGGATCAATTTTGTTGCCCACCATTTTGCTCCAGCGAGCATTTTACTCTCATGATCATAATGATCTGTCTAATCGGTTTAATTTGATCTTATTTTTCAGTTCATTAATCAGATCAAACCAAATAGCCGCCAATTTTTTGTGCCGATGTCATAACGACCAGATCCCAAACCAGATCATTATGATTTTAAAAGTCAATCATTCATTCCGGCTGATCAAAATGCACTTGTTTTTGGTATCATTTTTCTTGCATATCAAAATGATATTGATTATGATATCATTTTGAACATGTTTACATTTTCACCAGAGAAGGTATTCGATTTGTATAAAATTTGACCCCCCCCCCCTGTTTTTGTCAAATGTCCACGTTTTGAGAGCCACTGAATCAGAAAAACAGGGTTTTACGAATGTCTCTCTCTGTTTGTATGTCTTTCTGTCTGTATCTGTGTATCCTGTGAACATGATAACTTTTGAAAAAATTAATCTATTAGATTGACCTTTCGTACACTTGTTAAGTGTCCTAAGCTTAAGATCAAATTCGTTAGCCAGCCATTTCGGATCAACATTTGAAAAATGGGCACATTTTGAATATTTTCGAGACCACTTTTTACAAAATTCAAGAATTCTCTTCACGTTTATTCATATTTGTATCTACTTCCACGTCATCTACGATGTTGTTGTCTAAATATCGCTGTAAAGACGAAGGTGAACGACTCATCTCGGTTATTAACACTCAGAAAAATTTTTGCTACGAACTATTTAAAATGTTTGCGAGCGCATCTACGTTCGGCATGCAATTCCAAATATTTTAACATATAAAACTTGCGCTCAGCTTGATAAACAACGCAGAAAAATGCGAGACTGCGAAAAACAACAAAAAGTGAAAGGTAGAACATTGCAGATAACAGGCTTAGACAGTTGGATCCCTGGTAGATAACCTATGAATAGCTTTCACTTGTGATATAACGTTCAATTTTCATTTAAATGTTATAAAACCAGCGTATATTATTTTTCAGTAGTAAATCAACAAAATATTTTTACAGTTGAAAAAAATTTTGAAAATTGCAAAATTAACAACGATTGTCCTTCGCCGTGTAATATTTCTAAAATGTCAGGTAACAAGTTTAGACCTTGGACCCTTCAAGTAAACTCCTCCTGGTCTTAATTCTTGTAACATAAACAGAAAAAAACTCATAACTCATCAATCCTTTCCTGAATCATAAGACTTTTTTTTATCAATTTAAGCTATATGAGTAACAAAAACTCCTTTCTTACTCAATTTCTCTCTTACTTATTTCACTTCACCTCCACAAGACCAAATCACCTTTTTTCACCATTTTATCAACTATTTTCCTGCTTTCGCCTTGCTTTTTACTGTCTTCTAAATCTTTCAACCTTACCCTGGCACTTCCTTAACGTCTATCACGTATCGATATGTAAACGGAAGTCTAATTAAAATTTATAACTGACAGTCTCTAAATTTGTCCCAGAAAGATAACAACTCTTCATACCTGTTATAAACTAAAAATAAAATATTAATTCTCTGCTTAAAACGATTTACTAACCTGTATTTCAAAAACACAACCACTGCTATAACCCTCAACCATCGCATATGGCAAACAAAACATACTTACGCGTGAAGTATTTTTTTAATCGTTTTGAATTTGACGGAACTCCGTTCTCCAGTTATCCAAAATAATTATTTAACTTTTGCATTTTAAGCTCACTTAAGACACTACGGAACTTTTTTATAATGATAAAACTGTTCAGTTATCGCTTATATCCGCTTGAAATGATGTGCAGAGACATTTTTGATAATTGATGCAAGATGACATCTTATTTTTAGAATTAATTAATTATATTTTTGTGCAATAAGTAGAAATCAAACCGTTGCATTTTTGTTAAATACCTTATAATATTAACGAAAAATCGAATTTTCTCAATTTTTGTTATTACTTGCAATGTTTATTCATTAAATTCTCATTTAAATTATTTCAATATTACACTTATAAAATTTGTATTTAATACGAAAATTGCTTTTTTCCTGAGTTTTTAAAACTTTAAAATGGATAAAATAGACGAATGAAATATCTCACTAGTAGATAAATCTTTCATTTACCGTCTTGAAAATAAAAACACGTAAACGCGCAAGGCAATGTAGTTTGTATGCCCTCTGTGCTTGAATTAGAATAGCATAATAGGATTATTTTGCACTTGGTTTATATATAACTAATACTTTTATACATATATTCGAAATGTGTATTTCAATTGCACACTAGTATCAGTCAACTTTAAAAAATACAATTCAAATGTAATAAGTAAGCTAACGTGCCTATCCAGTCCTTTCTCAGCTGAAGCGAATGGATCGTTAAAATTTTTAGTTTTTTAGTTTGGTTAAATTACTTTCCTTAATTACTGTATATAAATTCATAAAACATTCTTTTTAAAAACATAATTTTGTTAGTTGCATACTGCGTATTTTTTTATAATTGTCTTATCTCAATAAGGAAGTAAAGACAGGTAATAGCTGCTAACGTGGAAAAGTGAACCTCAACCAACTTTATCATGAAACAGACATTAAAAGAGGTTTTTTTGCAAAACATTATTTCTATCTAGCATACACATGTTTTGCGTAAAAAACTCGTAACAGCGTTCTTTCGAAAATTAGAAATTTTCATTGTCAACAAAAAATTCCATAACACAATTTTTTGCTTATGTATTGATAAAAAATAAATATAGAGTCAAAAAAGTTGTACATTTTTTTTGTAAAATTATAACTGTTAAATCTACAAAGGGTTAAAAATTCCTTTATGCCAAAAGTTATTAATAAATGACATTATTAGACTTTTTGAAAATTTTTCTCTTTGGATGTTGTTTCGATATTTTTTATATGCAGTTTAAAAAATCGTGTGAGCAATTCTTTCAAAAAACAATTTTCAAACTTATTTTTGCAATTTCTAAACTTTAAACATAATAGGCTTCTTTTGCTTAAAAGCTAAGTAAAAAATTTCAATGGAATTATGTTAAACAATAAAAACTGTTTAATCTACGGAGGTTTTTGTATATTTGTAAAAAAAAGCCGTCCTATCACAACAAAAGTGGTCGAAACATTTTCTTGATTACACAGGCCCACAAAAAAAACAAAAGTGTCTGTGCAATTGACCAGACCTATATATTCTTATGTATTTTTCGACGCTGAATCCGAATTTGCAATAAAAAAGTAGGGTCCAGCTACTTTTTATGGGGTTTTGCTCGAAATGATCAGCGACCTCAAAAACCCCCAGTAAAGTATTTAAAATTTTTATAAATCGGTTAAAATCGTAAAACTTGATTTTAATGTCATTTTAATCAAATTTGAAGCAAATTTTCACTTTTCGCGATTTTCTGCCTTTTCATCGCCGTATGGTGGGTTGAAATTTTTGTAAAAAAAAATCAAAACATGGTTTTCGATGTATTTTTTCCCGTAGAAATCGATTCTGAAGTCAAAAAAATAAAAATTTTCTTTATTTTTTTTTTATTTAAAAAAAACCATGAAAAAACCGTAACAAATGAGGTTTTTCGAGCAAAACCCCATAAAAAAGTAGCTGGACCCTACTTTTTTATTGCAAATTCGGATTCAGCGTCGAAAAATACATAAGAATATATAGGTCTGTTCAATTGCACAGACAATTTGTATTTTTTGGGCCTGTGTTATCGGTTCATCTCAGATTGTAATTAGATAATTCTGAAATGGTTGAAAAATAGAGCTATCAATTTAGCGTTAAGTATAAGTATTTTTATGGCAACATAAAACAATATCCAGTAAATATTATCTAAATTTAAGGATCTTTGTGTTAAAGTTCGTTGAGGAACTCCGTGATTAACTTTAGTCTATAAACTGTTTTAGAGTAAACAATTAATCTGAATCTGAAATCCAAAACTTCCTCTCTCGTTTCTTCTCCAACAAATTTCACCCTAAGCAGTATAGTAAAGTTTTGGGTCCACTCGCCTATTTTGATTTCCTCTTTAATGTCCTTTCTTCCTCATCTTCTCCGATGACTTCACATTTCCTTTACCATTAGGCCACAGTGCCGGTGTATATAATAACAATGTATTCTATTCTATTAGAATAATATTATATAATATTATATTTTATTAGATTCTATCAGAATGACCAAGTAGAATACCCTGCTTAAAATGACAGTTTGAAATCCAATTGGAACCGGAAAGAACCCGGTTACATACCCTTTCGGTCCTTACCCGATTTTATATGGTTTTTATTTGGTCTCTAATTTAATTTTGTGAGATCTATCTGGGCCTACTCGGTCCATATACGGGAAATGGTAATAAAAAATATGTTGTCTAAATATTCTATCCGCGCCTACCCGCGGGGAATAAAAATTTTCATAGCGTAAAATTATAAATGGTGTAGTGATTGTATAATAGTAAATAATCCTGTACTTAAACATGTGAACAAATATTAGAATATAAAGGTAATAATATAATAACACAAAAGATTCATTTTTTTGCGGTGAAAAATCGGTTATCATTTTATAGAACTGTTCTCTATACAGTTGACGCTACTTACCTTGTCGCTTCCCCTAACTCTCGGTCGAGCTCTTCCCCCACCACGACCGCTACGGCTCACCATCCGAGAATTGTTCCGATCGCTATTTACGTTGCCGTCGATGGTTCAGGTCTTTTAAGGCAAATTTAAAGCGCAAAAAGTCATTATATGCTTTATTAATGAGGCTTATAAAAGAATTTCGAAATCATAATATTTATGTCTTATGATAATTTCCTTGTCACATGAGATAATCTCAAGTATGACAAACTTAATCGAAGGTTTATCAATAATTCGTAAATGCTAACCTATTTTTCAGTTTATTCCGCGAGAGAACGAGGTGATCACAATTTTTTGGAACCAAATGTGAGATAATTACTTCCACAATATGTATTCTGAAAATCGAACTTTCACTGTTTGTGAACACTGATCTGCGCGCGGCAACATACGTAGCGAGCGAAACAATTCGCATCAAGCACCACGCATCAAAATTAGACTCGAGAGTGGCGGAACAAGGATTCCATGAAATCACTCCCCTACAGTCCCATTCGCGGCAAAGTAAATAGCGTCGACTGTGGTTTCAAGACTTCTTCGATATAGACTGTATTCAACCTAGTATTTTTGATGTAATAGAACTATTTTACGTTTTTCGTAACCTGCCTTTTAATAGAGAATACGTCACCACGGTATAATACCCATGTAGAAATACTTGAGATGTAATCTGATCCCAGGTGGAACCCAGTCAAGTGCCGGGTATAAACCAGGTCCAATCCCCTCTACAAACCGGATACAAATCTTGAAGGTCCCGGACGAGAGCCATATAGAAGCCGGAGATAAATATATCAATCCAGATAGAATCCGTATAAGGCCCGGGTATAAACCAGGGACAAGATGCGGGTACGTTTCGAATAGACATCACCTAAATATCGGGTAGAAGTTTGAAGGAACCGTATGAGATCCATATAGAAATCTGGTAAATGTTATCTGATCCAAGAGAGAACCCAGTCAAGTGCCGAGTATAAACCAGGTCCAATCCCGACTACAAACCGGATACAGATCTTGAAGGTCCCGGGTGAGAGCCATATAGAAGCCGGAGGTAAAAATATCAATCCAGATAGAATCCGATCAAGGACCAGGTATTAACCGGGGACAAAAGCCGGGTCTAATTCCAATAGCGCCAGATAAGAACGAACTTCCATCCGGTTCTTATCTGGGTTCTATCCGTCATTTTAAGCAGGGTAGCGATAGTCGACATAAAGTATTTCCTCCACTCCTTAAATTATTTTGAATGTTTAGGATTAGGTCTGATCGAAATTAATTCACAGCTATTAATAGGATGTGTTAGTCTGTAATTTTCTGCATCCAAATGTCCCAGCTTTACTCCTCTGAAAGCATGCATCTAATTCTGTAGAGGTCGAAAAGCCGCATTTTATTATTTTTATTATTTTTTTAACCACTAATTTTCAAAAAAGTAATACGCTAAGAGTTTCATTTTGAGCCGTCTTCAAAGAGAACCGGTCTAAAAGAAAAGCTTCTCCTTTCCCTTCTTCACTATTTTTACACAAAATTGTTGTTTGCTTAATTTAGAGTTTCTATATAGAAAGAGAATTTTCACAGGGTTCCCAGTATTTTTACAAATGGCCATTGCAGTAATTGACTATGGCGATTTTAAAAATTCTTTTTGTGGGCAATAATATCTTAACCTAGTAACAAAGTTGGCATTTCCATCAATATGATTTTTTATCTAAAAAAATACCAAAAAGAGCTCACTATTGGTTAGCAATAATAAATATGTTCTAATAGAAAATAAATACAGTGAACCTTGTAGATACAGTCAAATTGGGAGATAGTTCTAGCTTTGAGGCTGACGGTGAAACAGACCTAACCTAACTAAACAGGGCCTAGTTCAACTTCGGCCCAACAGACTGGGGCGTGTTAACTGTTTCCGGTGGCTTCTCTTGCGTGGTGAAAAATATTTAAAAAATTGTTTTTTTTTAATATGGAGATGAGGGGAAACTGAATATCTAACGGAAAACCACAAGGATACATTTTGGGGCTTATATAAAGATGAACTCAAAGTCATACTTGTAGAATTCCCCAGAACTTAGGGTTACCAGATGGGTCGGATAGAAAGTTAGGATACTTAATAAAGCTTTAAAAAAGGTCATTGACTCATCACTCCGTTGGGATTTTAGAAAAGAAAAAATTATCTCATAATCGGCCTTCCATTCGCAATTGGCTTTCAAAATCATAAGATTTCTAAAAAAATATAAGTTCTGTAAAAACCAGGACATTTTCATAGTTTCAAGAGAAACCCAGGATATCAGGACATGTCCTGGAAAATCAGGACGTCTGGTGACCCTGCCAGAACCAGAAGCAAAGTTACCATATGTGAGTCACAATGCGCCGTGGTTTTTCTGCAAAGGGTTCTAATTACATCATCTAAGAACAGTTGTGCAACAGGGCAAACAGAAATAAATTACCCTTTATATTAGGATATATATAAAACAGCTCTATACGAATACAATAAAAACTTAAGAATTTATAAACAGGAAGGTTGGAGGCGCAGAATCAGAGAACATTTCGGATACAGGGAAGCTCTAAAAGATCGGGACAAGAAAATCTGGAAGATCGTCACGGTCTCACAAATTAGAGAGATAATACACAGCTAGAAACAACACAGCTATAATTTCTGACAAGACGAAATACAACTAAACTTCTAGCTGGGACAGCTAAACCAGTTTTTTCAGTGTATTTTTGCAAATTCAAAAGTACACAGAATTCTATTATCTAATAGGAAATCTAAATTTGCAACTAATTTGAAGATTCAGAACATATTGCTTAATAGATAAATGCTAATTTTGATGATAAGTTTTTGGAAAATATTACAGTAAAGTTGCAAACATGCATAATAATTAGATTAGGATTTAGAACTAAAATATTGATTTGTAACATATGGTTCTCAATCTTTTTGTTCACTGTAACGCAATGGAATTTTTTTAAAAAGCGGTTGCTATTGTCTCAGCTAATGATAAGTTTACAGTACTGAGTTCGCATTCTAACAAGTTGTTGGTAATCTTTTAAAATTAAAAGGTTAAAATTCCCAGTTGTTTTGTTTATTTTTTAATCCCTAAAAAGTTGCAACTCCAGATTCGTGGCCGTTGTCGATAATAACCGCGCGTTGTCCATTATACTCTATTCCTGGCTTTGACCGTAAAACATATATTGTTATGATTTCTTTTATTGAAACAAAAACGAAGCAAGATAAGTTAAATGTTGCGAGGTCTTCTATTTCACAACGTTGAGTTTTTTCCCAAAATCATACTTTCTCGATTTTATATAGTTTATATTATCAAGTTTACAAAAATTTAAACTGAATAAAATAATTATACTAAAATAATATATTTTCCATAATTCGATAGTCAATTTATGGTTTTAAGAAATATTTGAGAATAGCAGATATTATTATCAAAACACCATCAGTTTTAAGATTAGCGTAAACTGGAGGGTTCTATACTGGAAGTTACGTGTACTAATACCAGATATATTACTGTTTTCTGTCAAATAGTTCGATTTAATCAATAAATGAAATTAAATTATGTATTTTAGATGATTTTTTCAACATATAAGTACTATTTTTATGTATAATGTCAGGATAAGCTAAGGCTCGAGTCGAAATATAGGCCTTACTTTGACGCTCCAAGTGGAAGTATTGTCCCTACTTTGCGGTTGTTTATTCTACTAGCTTCTAAGTAGCCACTCCTAAAGATATTTTCATTCTATTTTGCTACTGTATAAGCTTCAGCCCCTACATTGAAGGTCTTGCCTCTATATTCTTGAGTTTTATTTATGTCTCCTTTAAAGTTCCATATTCTCCGTAGAATTGGTCAAATTTTTTTTAACGCTCTTAAATTTAAACGCACAAAATATGTGGCGTCGTGCCTCGACGCCTGCGTCCTCGTGACAGATACTTTGTGAAAGCAAAAGTTAAATTGGTTTTAAATAATAAATATTAAAGTGATAACATCGAAATGGGCTCAAGAGGAAAGAAGTTTGCCCTAATCTGTTGGCTTTAAGCAAAAGGAAAAATGCAAACCAGCGTTAAGATTTTAAAGATAGTTATAAAGAACCCAGATCCAACCCACCCACCCTCCAAAAAAAGGTATCAAACACACGAGAAGAAACGTCAAATGAAAAAGGCAAGAAAGAGACAAATCTTTTGTATTTAGTTTTTTCTCTGACACAAAAAATAACTCCAAATTAGTTACCACAGATTCTAAAGAAATAGATTTTACTTTCACTCAATTTTCTTTTGAATTGAAGAATCACGAAATTGAATGATTTCAGTTTAAAAATTTAGAAAATATGACAATTTCAAAACCTTAAAAATTGAATATTTTAAGATTAGATCATTGGAAATTGTTTATAGTTCAAGCTTTTGAAATTATAGAATTAAAATTTTTTATTACAGAAAAAAATTAAGGCCTTGGATGGAAGTCGGGCACCTAAGCCAAAGTAGCGTTTCGAGAAAATTAAGGAGAAAGTTTTTTTTTAGTATATGTACGTGAAAACTTGTACAATATATAAACTGTATTTTGCAATAGGTAAAGTAACTTATCCTTTAAAGAATTCATAGGCAAAATAATTACTTATTCACGTTAACTTTTTAATATTACAGTTTTAAAAAATTTGGTTATATGACCTTTTTCCATAAATGGAATAATATCGTTAAAAAAGTTAATATATCGGAGTTTTTCATTGAAATAGGAAAACTCAGAATGAGTTCTCGTGTTTTTCAATTGCGAGGAATATTTCGCTAATACTATTACTCACATATAAAGCTTCTACAACATTTTTTCTAACATTCTATGGCGTTTTTCACAATATTGGTCATTTAATCATTTTTCAGTCTTCTGCTGCTTCTTCAGATGACATGATTTCGTCTTCATTAGCTTTATTAGTTTTGTTCACGCACAAGTTATAATGAAGTGGGGCGTATTAGTTAGTTAATTTTACTGAACGCATTATAGTCATAGTATTAACCATCCAAAGCCTCAATTATAATTTGACCTTCAAGGTAATTAGGCGAATTGTTATAGAATCAAAGAATGAATTTAATTATACTAAACCAACTTTCAAACCAAAAAATAATTTTAAATGAGTAATATTACAAATGAAAGAAAAAAATTTACTTCAGAACCTTGAAACTTAAAGAATTCGAACTTTATTTTGAACACAAATTTTATATTCACCAAAAATTGTGGTATTGAAACTTTTTTTTTAATCACAGCCTTTAAAATTTCAATTATTTGTGTTTAATTCAAATCACATGAAAACTAACAATTTTTAAATTTCTAATTAAACTTTCCCACATTCAACCAATTTTCTTAAAATTTTAAAAACATGAAAAAAGTATAATTTCCTTTCAAAAACAACATATTTCCCTCTCGAGAAATTCTGCGATTTTTAGTGTAGGTATCTCTTAATTTCAAATGGATTCGGTCAGCGATGATTGTTTTTCGTACGTTATTCTTCAAAACACCGACGCTGATTACAGTTGACTTGTAACCACTATTAATAAGATCGCCAATGGTTATAAATATATAACAAAAATTTGGATGTAACATGGAATTAGAATCAAAAATTGCGTCTTCAAAATGTCATGTTTTTAAACTAATTTTTTTCTATATGCCAAATGGTCGATAACTCCAATATATCTGATACACTCACTAAATATTCCTATACACGTGTTCGTTCAATATTTTTGGTATTCTGGATATTCTTTCTAATCTCAGATATTTTTGATAATTCAACATATTTCAAAATATTCTGACGTATTCCTTAATTTCCCTTTGCGCTCTATACGTTTTTAAAGATTCTAAATTATTAAAAATGATTCTAAAAATGTCAAGAATTATATTATATATTTAATGATAATAATTTAAGAGGATTTATCAATTCTTTTGAATATAAAAAGATTAATGTTTATAAATTTATTTCAAAAGATTTCAAGTAATTTTAAAGAATTTTAAAAATTACAAGAATTTTTAAGAGATTTTAAAGACTTTAAAATACTTATTATGAGTTCCAGAGATTTTAAGTCATTTTGAGAGTTTTTCTGGCATTTAATCGATTTAATATTGTCTGTTAAATCTTTTGAAATCTTTGGAAATACACATAAAATATACAATAATAATTTGTAATATTTCTAAAATCTGAATCTTAGTACATATATTATTATAAGTGTAGCAATATTTCAGATTTTTTTGCATACTTCAAGCTAGGCTAGCCGAGAGGCATTAGGCGTTAGAAATGCGAAACTTGTAGGGTTCGAACGCCCGCGGCGAATAAAAACTTTCATTGAGTGCGATTATAAATAGTGTAGTGATTGTGTATTAGTAAATAATTGTGTCCTTAAACATGTGGACAAATATTAGAGTATAGTAGTAATAATATAATAATACAGAAGATTAATTTTTTTGTGGCGATAAATCGGTTGTGTTTTTATAGAACTGTTCTTTATAGTTTCGGGACTAGTTCAACGCAATGTAAAACAAAGACGATTTTAACTTTTATTAAACTACCCAGCGTATCTTCTACTATAGGATTAGTTCTATAAAATTTAATGGATATTTTTTCCGTGTGCAAAATAACTTGAAACATTACGCAAATTTCACTATGTCTTCTTCTTGTTCCATTTTGTTAATTGTTCGTCAAATAATTTTATTCTGTACAGGAAGGTAGAGTGTGGAGCGATAAATAAGAAACAAAAACTAAGCCTCTATTTTCACGCCCTAAATGGAATATTCGGAAATTTGTGCCCATAAGAGCGCTAAAGTAGGGGAAAAAATCGTATGGTAATACCCTCTACTTTACAGCCTTAGCCCCTACAAATATTAGCGTGAAGACTCTCAAAGTAGGGGCTATATTTCGACTCGGGAGGATGCTGAGCCCATTGCCATTTCAATAACGCTGGGATTCCTTCAATTTAGAAATAAGTACAAGGCAAGCTGTGCGTAAAACCGCTCTTATATCGGGATTGTAGTGTACAACATTTTCTAATTTGGATAATAATATCTGTTATTGTTCAATATTTCTTAAAATCCTATATTGACCATCAAATTGTGAAAAAATGTATTATTTTAATATGTGTGATCCATTTATTTAGTTTTCTCGATTCAATTGGAAACAAAAATTTTGTTTAATTTAAAAAATATTAAAAGCGTATATATTTAGTACAAATAAGTACCTGTTAATCAGTAACGATATGAAGAGGCAAAGATTGTAACTAAGGTACAAATTGCGCACAAGGTGCTGTTGTTAAAGATCCTTGGTATGTTAGAAACGTTTATAGCGATTGCAGTCCGAAAGTTGATAATAAAAACGCTGCAATATTTGCTGTTGTTTCTACATTCTTCACTTTAGATAATCACCCTACTATGGGGTCTAGTGCTGAATGTTTTGAATTTTTTGTCTGAAATTAATGACCTCGTGCGGAATCACTTCACATAAAATTGTTTTTAAACGTGATCCTCCCTTAAAATGTTATCAGTTGCTGCTCCGTTGATGTTAAAGTGATTGACGATTATTATTAATAATAAATGCTACTCGTTTATGACAATGTTGGCGTTCCTCTGAAAAAGGAACCTTCTCAGCTATAAGAGATTCCTGAATCTTTAGATTTTATTATCTAACCGTTCGATTGTGTGTGATATCCTTCACGTCTATAATCACTTTTTATCTATAAAAAATGATTGTGGAGCAAATAGAATGCAATTTTGCCTGAACAACTTGGCAGTTTTCTGCCATACTAAGCATTTTTCTTGACGAAAAGAAGGGAGGAAAGAAATTTTTGAAATTTTAGCATCAAGTGTTAGTAATTTTGGAACTTCTTGCCATTTTTCCCACTATCCTACTTTCAAAATAAGTTAGAAAAGTTTGGTTACTGATAATTTTGTGGTTTTTCGGCGGAATACTTTTAAAGAAAATATGACATTCTACTAACATTATCTACCGTTAGAACGGAAAAGAAAACAGCAATCACAGAAAGACCGTCAAGTTTACTTGAGCCGTAACTTTTTTATAGCGAACCATGTGCATCTCCAGTTGATAACCGCCAAAGAAAACAACAAAATTAATATTTTTAAATATTAATAGTTGAATTATTAATTTCTTATTACTTATTAATTTTTTATCATATAGTACGAATTTCCAACAAAATATTTAAATTTTAAATCAAGGATATGAACTTTCAACTAAAACGCTGAATCTTCAAAAATAAAAAATGTGAATTTTTCACCAAGTAATTTAAATTTTATCCATGTAGTTAAATGATGAAACTAAAAAGAGAAATCGTTAATAAAAAATTGAAGAGCTTAATTTTTAATTAGAAAATATATTTCTCAACAACAACACAAAAAAAACAACGTTTACCCAAAAATATAAGATCTCGACAAAAAATGTAATACAGTGAGACTCTTCAATAGCCCTCCCTTCTATAGCCGTTCCGAGAATTGATGCCGAGCTGCATGTAGGTGTAAAAGGAGCTGCGCGGGCTGCTCGGGGAGCGCACAATCTGCGGTTGTCACTCAGGCGACCACTCAGGCGTGACCGAACAAAAGCGGAGTGGGCTACAATGAGTTAGTTCCCACTCACGGTCTGCCCCAAAATCGGCACAATAGAAGAGATTCACTGTAGTTGATATTTGACTCAAAAAGCTTTTAATTTTTATTGTAGAACTGTCAAATTAAAAAAATAAAATAAAACCCCAAATAAAATAGATGAATTTCTAACTCAATAGATGCATTTTTAACAAACACCCAAAAAAATAAAATTTCAACCAAGAAGATGAAATTTTAACCACAAATCGAATAGTTAATTTTTTAGTTTAAAAAATTATTCTTTAGCCAAAACAACTATTTTTAACAAATTCTGAAGAATACTGATTTTTAGCAACGTTTGTTTTTATAAATTTCCTTTTTATAAATCAGAATAGAAGTTATTTTCTAAAAGTTCCAGTTCTACGTCAAAAATTACTTGTTTCAAGACAAAATTATAATTCTTTAGGAAATTCCCTGTTTTAAAGTCATAATTATAATTCCTTATGATAACTTTTTTTATGAATCATTCATTGATTTTCCGTCCAAACTCAGAATTATAATTATTAAGAAACTTCCCTACACTGAGTCACAATTAAATTATTTACAAATTTCCTGCTCTAAATTAGAATTATGCTGTATGTACAAAATTTTCTATTATAATTCAGAAATATAGTAACTGTCTGTTTACAAAATTTCAAGTAGGGAAGTATAAAATTTTCACGAATTCTGGCTTCGAACAGGAACTTGAAAAAAGTTTCCTTCTTCTAAATCAGAATTGCGGGTTTCATCTAAAAAATTATCTGTTCCAAGACCAAATTATAATTTTTTATTGAAATTCCTGTTCTAAAGTGAACTTAAAATGAAAAAGCTTGATGAAATTCCCTGTTCAGAAATCAAAATTATCATTTGTTACGGGCATTCCTTGTCCGAAACGTTATTCTTGTTTTCTTTATTGAAATTCGCTTTCCCAAAATCAAAATTATAATTCTTTACTAATATTCCCCGTTCGAGAGCCAACCTAAAATAAAAATTATAATTCTGTATGGGAGTTGTCGGTCTCAATTGTGAAAACTTTGTTTATTTACTAAAATTTTCTTACGCAACTCAGAATTATAATTTTTGGAGAAAATTGACTAAATTCATAATTTAGTACCTGGTAATTTACAAATATGATGTTTCATAATCTACGAATTATAGTGATCCCAGCAATATGTTATTTCACTTAAAAATGTGAAAATTCCAAAATAAATGTTCAAGTTTGTGTGAAATTTTATGGAAAATTTTGCAATGTTTTCTACTAAAATCAAATGCAGTAACTTTTAATTCAATAATGCAATATTTCACTCAACTTCGGAAAATTCCGGAAGGTTAAATTTGGCCAGTTTTAAAAACTTTACCACCATAAATCTGGGTTATTTCTGAAAGAATCGCATTTCTCAAAATGAAACTTAAAACATGTTCTACTGCCAGTGCAAAGTTAATTATTATTTTAATTGTTTGCCTTCGAAAGCTTATTTTTGTTTTATACTAGAAAAATAACTAAAATAAATTAAATTTAAACATAATATTTATCGCTATGTATAAATGTCCTACCAAGGATACTGCGACGACTATTATATAATTTTTGTATTAATGTTTATAAAAAATACTATTTTAACACATGAAAAGCAGACCATTAAGGGCATTCATAAAATCAAATTTCTAAATTAAAAGTGCTTTAGTGTAAAAATTAAACAAATCCGGAAGATAATGAAAAGCTTATGTGAATTTTATTTAGCGGAAGTTCCTATTATGCACAAAAGTAGTTTGAAAATCTAATTTTGCTTTGTGATTTTTTTCATGAACTCTGATTGGTTAAACACGAAACAAAAGTTGAAAATTTATTCTTCAATTTTCAACTTTTTGATTCATATAACATACCGCTGGAATCATTATAATACCCAGAATTCAAACATAAAATTTGTAAACTCAAAAATTTATAAGTCTGAGTTGCGTTAGGAAATTTTAGTAAATAAACAAAGTTTTCACAATTGAGACCGGAAACTCCCATAAAGAATTATAATTTTTATTTTAGGTTGACTCTCGAATTTGAAATTTCAATAAAAAATTGTGATTTTGATTTTAGAAAAGCGACTTTCAATAAAGAAATATAATAATAACGATTCGGACTAGTAATCCTAGTAATAAATTATAATTTTGACTTGTGAAGAGGGAATTTCATCAAGAATAGAATTATTATTTTAAGTTCATTTTAGAACAGTAATTTCGATAAAAAATTATAATTTGGTCGTTGAACAGGTAATTTAAAAAATGTTGCACTCTGCATTTTAGTCTTCATTAGGCAATAAAAATAGAATTTCGGAAGAGACAAATGTTATTCTGATGATAATTTCCAAAAATATGTCACAAGGATAAAAATAATAGTAGAACTGACTGCCGTCCATTAGGAGTGCGGTCGTATACAGAGGTCTGGAGATCTCATGGAGGGGGATTTCCCCGTATTAAAGCTTCTGGTTAATTAAAAAAATTGCAACTAGGGGATGTAATAGTAGAGTAGTGGCGGTTTAAATTGAAATTTTAGTGTGATAAAATCAATGTTTTCAACATGTATTTAATAATTTAAATAATATGGATGCGTTTGTAAACTTAGTCAAAGTAATAAACGAATAGTAAAGCTTCAACATGATTATATTAGAAATAAATTGAATTAAATTGACTTTCACAAATACGAAACCATCAAAATTCGTCAGAAATTCGACGAAAGTAAAAAATCTCGATTTTTACAAGCCTTTTGATTCTTGAATATTGTCGGTTGGGCACAATTTCTTAAACGCGAATGTTTCAAAGGAGCACGATAGATGAAAATATATAGATAGGCCCTTCTTAGTCATATTTGACGCACTCTCTCATAATAGTCTCATCGGAAAAATACATTTCACATACACGTGCTGTCGATCGGAAAACAATAACACCAGTCACACAAAATTCCCATTCTTTTCGGAGTATAGGATCACTGGACACTTTGAAGATCAATCTTTTTCTTTGAAATTTGTTACAGTTTCCTTCGCACTTCGGCATTGAACACCAAAACGGCATTTTTCTACAGATTGCACATCTGCAGTGGACTGTATCAATATTCTCTAGTGTCAGTGTCACTTCGACTTTGAGGCTACAAATAGTGTTTACATTTTCAAATGTTTCTCCTCTCGACTAGTGCTGCATGTCGCGTGGTGGCAGGATAGCCAAACTGTTTGGCTTACGTAAGGGAACATCCCCGACCACAGGAGCCCCCGGACCTGTGTATACGACCGGGATTAAGAGCATGCTCACTCCCATTTACATTCGATGCACCCCAGTGGAAGTGGAAGCTGTCTAAAAAATATGCACCATTCAGAGGTCAGCCTTAAATACTTGCTTTTTCAGATTGATAGATTGGTGAAAATGCCGATGTACATGAAATTAAAAAAAAAAACACTTGCCATTTAAATTTAATAAGAAAAACGGTTGCCTTACAGCATACAAAATTAAATTAAAAAGAATATCACTGAAGGCGTGCAAAAAATTTCTAGGTAAAATGCACAAGACTGTATCACTTCATATTTATTAGCATTTGCAGCGAAAAAATCTTAATGTTTTTTATCTCAATATTGAGAGCCTTTCTTAGCCCAGCTGCACCAAATATGGTCGAAAAGTAATATTTTATCGTGTTTTGTTCTTGCATTGTAATTGAAATTTAAAAAAAACGGTATTGGCTGTGTAATTTAGTGTTACATTAAACGTCAAAAAATTGATTTCACTTAATTGATAATAGTAACAGTATTAATTGTAATTTTACTAATAATATTAGCCGTATCTAGTCTCTTCAATAGGAAACAAAGGAAGTTGAGCATGTCAAGCCACTTCGTCTTCAACGCAGAGCCGTCGATGCCGCACCAGGATCCCTTAGCATCCAGTGGCCGTGCAGCAAGGGAAGTTAATTAAGATAAGTCCTTCTTTATTTATTTACATTTCATTAATTTTATAAAGTGATAGTGTGCCACGAAACCTTCCGCATAACGTGACCGAGAGTCAGTACTCTCCCACGTGTGAACTTAAATCGAATGTAAAATAATTTAATTAGATTACAATTAATTAAAAAGTTTCATTTGCACTGTAAATGTTACAACAACGAAATTAATACCAGTGATTTTTTTCATTTTTTAAACAGCTGAAAATTGAATAGGAAAAAAGGGAATTTAAGAAATTTAAATTAGACCAAAATCCAAATTAAAAATCCCATTTAACGTTCAATAATCAAATTCATGCAAAATCCTGTTAAATAAAACAAGAATTCAACGACCAAATTTGGACCATAACGAATAAATAAAAACCAAAAATTCTATTGTAATCTGAAAAAAAAAAACAAAAAACAAATAAAATTTTCGGACGAAAATAAATAAGAGGAAAGAAAAATGAGAAGGCAGCCAACCACATCCCCTTCCTTCTCTTTTTCTTTCTTTCGTCTTTTTTATTTTTATTATCATCAAATTACAATAAAATAAAAATAAAAAACATAAATAAATAAATATGCATTCCCAACGTTTCGGTACTCGTACATTGAATGAGGATCAGTAGGCCAATTTGTTGTAAACACAATATAAATATCTGTCACAATTACATCAGAAGTAGAGAAAGTAAAAGAAAAACTGAATTCATGTAAGAGTCACGTTAAATGTAATTAATTGTATTAGCATAAATTTTGCTCAGCCCATCTAAATCAATTTTTAAATTAATAGATAACTTTTTTTTTTTTTAATATAAAGAATTTCCATGAACTCTCTCTTTCTCTTATTACTTTCACTATGAAAAATTTGAACATTATCCCAGTCAAACTCATGGTCAATATCAACAAATGCCTTTTTATGTCTGGCAAGAACACTCTTATAACAGCGTCCTAAACGAACATCACTTTTGTATTCCTCTATCCTAGTATTAAGAAGTCTGCCAGTCAGATCTTGCAAGTGATCTTATAGACAACACAACTCTTTTCAAAATTATCTAAAGGATCTTTGCAAAAATTTATCACCGAATCCATTTTAAATGGAATGCGGAAAATAGTATGAATTTTAATTTTTTTTTCAACATAAGTTCAATAGTTTTAGAAATTTGACCAAAAAATGGACGAACAAAAGTATTAAACGAACTATATTAATTTAACTCTTTCTGATTATCTACAAGCAAATTATTAATTTCTTTGTTTTTGATTTGTTAAACTCTAATTGCAATATGTTTCTCAATTAACTTTTTCAGATAACGATTCAGAAAAAGGATATTCCTAACAATATTCAAATTTCTTGTGTGAAATAAATAATGGGACAAACCTAGAGCTCTGTCAACTAAGTTTTTAATTACTGCAATTTTGTTTTGAAAGGGATGAGCAGAAAGCAAATTTAAAATTCTACCTGAGTATGTACTTTTTCTGTACCAATTGGTAATAATATTACTGTTAATGATCTGTTATTTTTTTAGAGGAACACATAATAAGGTATCGTCGAGAAACCGAAAATAAAAAGGCAAAACAAAATCTGATTTCCCATAAACAAAAACGTCCAAATCTTTCATCACTAGTTTTGCCAAAATCGGAGAAATGACTGAACCTATGGGAGTATCAGACTTCTGTCTATAGAAAGATCCATTAAATTTAAAATAAATTGACTTCATAATTAAAACTATCCGTTCAATAAAATCTTTTTGACATAATCGAGTACGGGTTTTTATATTAGTCCATCTATTTAAAATTGGATTTTTAACTAATTCAAGGGGTATACTCGGAAACATTGCAATAACATTCAAAGAAGTCATTACATGGTCATCCAGAACCTTTTTTTTGAATGATACTTTTTTGAAATTCCCAGCTATTTTTCACATTATATTTAGAAGTTGTGATAGAGTCCTTGAGAATCAAATTAAAATTGTGTTCTAAAAATTTGGTTGGAGTATTAATAGTTGAAAAAACTATTCTTAAGGGATAGCCATCTTTGTGAATCTTTCTCAAACCATAAGATCTTGCAAGAACTGTGTCTTCAATGTTAATATCAGTCCATCTTATATCTTTTCCCAGAAGTCTTTTCTTTTTCCGATTGTCAAGCATCTTAAAAGTGTCTCTTTTTAATTTTTTAACGGATTTTCATGTAATAATTCAAAATTATCATTATCAGAAAGCAAATTCTCCATATCCCTGATAC
The DNA here is from genome assembly GCF_010883055.1 of Belonocnema kinseyi. Lineage (NCBI taxonomy): Eukaryota > Metazoa > Arthropoda > Insecta > Hymenoptera > Cynipidae > Belonocnema > Belonocnema kinseyi. The sequence goes on along the minus strand of NC_046664.1, from coordinate 41,025,814 downwards.
AATTCGATTTTTTCATGCAAACAGTAATACTGCCTTTATCAGCATTCATGCAAACCAAATCAGGGTTGTTTTTAAGAAACCCTTTCGTCATCATGAAAACTTTAGAAATTCTACGATCAATATAGCTGATATGCAAACTATTTTTCTCAACAAAGCTCTTTGACAAGTGTAAAACCTTGTTTCGGAAATACTGCTGATCCAAAATAGGAATTTTGTGTATATTTGATTCAACATCTTTTACTATTTCCATCATTTGTTTTGCCTTAGTTTTTATCACATAGTTACTAAAACCTTGACCTAATCTAAGAATATCTGTGACTGAATCAGGAATTTTTATATGTGTCAAATTAACAAACCAAGGATCTTTTCCTCCTTCTTCAAAAATTCTATGTAAATTTAAATTTTGTTCTTGAACACTAGTTTGCTGATGAATTAAATTTGAAAGTTTGTTATCATGTTTTACATCACTGCTTAAAAATCTTTGATTGAGGAGAATCTGATGCTTTAAAAGATTAATAATTTCATCTTGTTGTAAACAAACTTCTACTTCACTTCTTATTCTTGAAATTCTTGACTTTAAAAAATTAATATGATTTGAAACATCTTTGATAAATAAATTTGGTAGAAAAAATTTAAAATTGTTTAAAGTGTGTTCAAATTTTCTATAACAAAAATTACTGTAAAAAGAAAAATCTCGAAATTTGTTATTCAGGAAAAAAATTGTTTTAGGTAAAACATCGTTTCTTCTACATTCCATCAAAAATATTTTTTGAAGAATACTGCCTCTTAATTTCTTATTGTTATCACACCATAATTGCACCTTTCTGAACACCTCAGGAACATGTTTAACTCTTATCTGATTAAAAAACACAATACCATAGAAATGACCTCCAGTCTAAGTCAGCTAAATCAAAATTTAAGAAATTTAAATTAGACTGAAATTCAAATTAAAAATCCCATTTAACGTCCAATAATCAAATTGATGCAATATCCTGTTAAATAAAACAAGAATCCAACGACTAAATTTGGACCACAACGAATAAACAAAAACCAAAAATTCTATTGTAATCTGAAAAAAGATCACTTGCAGGATCTGTAAGATGAATTACTTGGGACAGACTGGCAGACTTCTTAATACTAGGATAGAGGAACGCAAAAGTGAGTTTCGTTGTTATAAGAGTGTTCTTGCCAGACATACAAAGGCATTTGTTGATATTGACCATGAGTTTGACTGGGATAAGGTTCAAATTTTGCATAGTGAAAGTAATGAGACAAAGAGGGAGTTCATGGAAATGCTTTATATTAAAAAAAAAAGTTATCTATTAATTTAAAAACTGATTTAAATGGGCTAAACAAAAGTTATGCATCAACATCTGAGTATGCTGAATGAAGAGCAGGTTGAATTTGGCGAGCAAGTCATAATTAGAATACTAGATCGGTTTTGCCACATGGCATTTTAGCTAGATGGCAGGATAAATTAGAGGGGAGCAAGTTTCCAAAATTAGATGATTTTTACAAATTTATTCAATCGAAGGTATTTAAACTTCGCTTATTGGAGAGGGCCACCTCGAGTGGCCCTGATATTGTGAGGAAAGGGGGAGGGGGTGATCAGAACAACCAGAATTGTACAAAGTCCAGGAAATGATCGATGCTGAGTGTCGATTAATCGCAATCATACAACGTGAAAGATTCTTGGAGGAACTAGATCTTCTTGCCACCGCGCGAATCCCGACTCTTGGTGATGTTACCGCCACGTACAGGAAGGAACTAATATTAATCATGATATTAATCGAATTTCCACTGATTCCTTATCGAAGCGAATCAGGATGCGTGTCGAAGTCCCACTGAATCGCTACCGAAGCGAATCAGGTTGTAAATCGTGATTATTCATCCGTACTTATTCCTATCGAAGGAATTAGGATGTTTACCGAATAAAAGATCGCAACCCACATTTAAAAAAAATGTATATCTGAGTTTTAATTTACATCGTGGTTTTTTTATCAGCGTCGCGTAGGTTCATTGGTCAAAGGGGAGTGCCGAAACACATCTATTCTGACAATGGTACCAATTTTTAGGGGCCAAAAAAGAACCTCGCGATATTTACGACTTATATGACACGAAAGAATTAAAAAAAGAGATAGGATCTTTGGTTTTATCTAAACGAATCGAGGGCATTTTAATCCATTATCTTCCTATTTCGGCGATATTTGGCAAGAAGCTGTAAAAGCTTCAAACATCATTTAAATTGCGTACTAAAAGATCAAAAACCCACTTATGAGCAAATCAACACTCTTTTAATCGAAATTGAAGCGTTTTTTCCAATTCTCGACCTTTATACGTTCTTGCAGCTGATTCCAACGACCTTTTAGCGATTACCCCTGCTCATTTATTGATAGGTCTAACGCTCAATTTTTGGCCGAGAAAAATCTCATTTCTTGGAGCTGAAGATGCAGTCCATATTTCTCATGGCGGAGAATGATCTGGGAGATGCAGGATGGCCGTTGGAGGTGATCTAAAAGGTTTCCTGGGAGCGACAACAGCGCTCGCATTGCCAACTGTGGTTTGTTAATTATCATTCATTTGAATTGATGCGCTTAGATTTAAGTTCGTTCTCGTTCATTTTAATTAGTTTGCGTATATTTAAATTCGTTATCCTTGATTTTAATTATTTTGCGTATATTAAAGTTCGTTCTCGCCCATCTTAATTAGCTTGCGTATATTTACGTTCGTTCTCGTTCGTTTTAATGTTGAAGTATCCTAGTTTGAAATGGTTAAACTTATTTAATCGTAGTGATCTTAATCAATGGGGCAGTCCCTCCTAGAATTCCTCTGGGGAAAGTTGTGTCACGTTACCCCCTCCACTAGCCGCCGCGAAACCGGAACAGTGTCTCCAATCTTGGGAACTTTTTAAAATGCGCTTGCGTCGCGCCAACCAAGCGCCGACAACCTGATTGGTCCCTGTTTGCGCGCTGAGTTTGAATTATATAAGTATTCAGATTTAATATTTATGAGTAATAATGATTGAAAAACGCAATTAAAGTAATTTCTTAATCCTAAATTAGAATTTTGGAGTAATTGATCAAAAAATAATGCAATTTCCATGCAAAAAACATGATTAATTCCGATGTTAGGAAAAAAAGATTTTTTCTTTAATTTAATTTTAGTTTTAAGCAAAAAGTATTAGTCTTAATAGTATAAATATGATTTGATTATTTGGGTACAATATTATATATTTTATAAGATTTAAACAATAATTAATTAGTCATAGTGTACATAACGGAAAATTTGTTTAAACTTCTTGAATCTAGACAACAAACTAAAAATGTTATTTATATATTTAGCGAATATTGTGTCACTGTCCGTCCAGTAATCCAGGTCTTCTTCAAATTATTAAAAAATGTATGATATAACATTTATCAGTGCAGTAATTAATTGTTCTTAATTAATTTTTGGTGATTTTAGTAATTTTATTTTAAGCGACATTGACGGCAATAAACAAAATTTTAATTTTAAGACTCGACAGAGACGAGATTAATCATTGAGAATGATTTACTTCTCTAAACTCAGAATTCATAACCTCTTTTTCATTATAATTGAATTATTTATTATAAATATTAAATCTGAATATTTATATAATTTAAACTCAGCGCGCAAACAGTGACCAATCGGGTTGTCAGTGCCTGGCCGGCGCGACGCAAGCGCAGTTTAAAAACTTCCCAAGATTGGGGACACTGAACCGGAATCGCTCTTTTACACCAACGAAGCTACGTTGGATACTTTCCAGGAAATGGAATAAATATTCAGATCATTGCACCCCGTTGAACAAAATTGCTCTTTCGTCTAAGAATTTTTAATCAAGCTAAATCAAAGGAAAAAGACATTGAAAACAAATATGCTAGCAAAAGCATGGCTATGCACATAACTTACCAATAAGAATTTAGGTTCTTAGAGTTCTAAAACTGATAGAAAAACAAACTATCTTCTTTTTTCCACTGTCATTTGTCTTTCATTATTAGTTTCATAGTATAATGTATAAATCTGAAATGTAATTTCAAAATGAATGTTCGCCTGCAGAATGAGTTCTCTGTGATATTTATAGTATAATTTAAAAAATTTGAATTGAAATATAATTCCAACAAATTAGCAATGAAAAATTTTCTACTTTATTCATGCGATTTACATTTTAGTTTTATTATAAATTCTTTCTTCCTTTTTACATATTGTTCTGAAATAAAAACTTATTTGAAAAAAAGTTTTTAGGAGTAAAAAGAATTACACACACCTACTGTAAAAAAGTTGTTTGAACCTAATAAAAATACTCTTTTTTTATATTTCTGATTTCTTAACTCTGTTTTTAAAAATATTACTTTAATGTAATCTTTATTTTAGTCTTCTCTATGATCGAATTACATTTATTTTTATTCAAAATGATTTCATCAAAAGGTGTTGAAAAAAGGCCGTAACGTCACAATTCAGTTTCTTTACTTTACTTCACAAACAATACAGTTAGAAATTTTTCCCCATGCTTTGTCTTATTTTAATTTTTTTTCGTAAAAATTGAAAATTTGTAGTATAAAATTTTATTTAGCCAATTAATTAATTAATATCGTAAAAATTCATGTCAAAAAATTACTTTTTACATTTTATTAATTTTCAATGAATAAATCTAAATTATTATTATTATTGTTATTCTACTTACCATATATTAGATGTTACAGCCTTTGTCAAACAGTCTTAAATAATAGTTTTTTTTTTAAATGAGTATAAAATTTTTCTTCACCTTTCAAACATTCTTCATTATTACACCTACATTATTATTTTTATTACATTTATTTACTATTTTAACAGTGCCTGAACATTAAATTTAACTTGAAAGTCGCGCCAATTTCAAAACATCCGATTCCGCTTTCGTGGTAACAATCAGAAGCGGAGTAAGTGGTGATACAACTCTCCCTAGAGGAACTTCACGAAGGAATAATAATGAGACCTAACTCCGTTTCCCTACTTGGTAATAGAAACATTATCGTGAGTGAAATGCACATTACAGGAAGATCTGAAATTTTCGTGTGCAGGTGCGCAGTTGTCCTCTTCCTATACATGGGAAAGTGTGCCAGTGAGAAAGTTTGTCAAATTGATTTAAGTTTGAGAGCTTCTATTCGTTTTTTTATGCAGGTGGGAAAATTTTTTGTTATAAGCCATGAGGTGTCAAGTGCCGGGTTGTGGTGCAAGTTACACACCGAAGAAGGCGAATACACTTCGCTTTTTTAAAGCCCTCACTGTTAACTATGAAATTTCAAAAAATCTATTTCTAAATTTTAATCCGAAAGTTTAACAAAGGACCCTTGAGTGTCGGCAACTCTATTGATATTGCCTATCTGCTTGTTATTTATAATCGAATTCTTATTTCAATTGATTTCTAATCGTAGATTTTTATCAATGTCAATTTCAGCCTCTCTGCTTGTTATTTATGATCATATTTTTATTTCAATTTCGGAAAGGGCATTTTAAAGCCTTTAAAACATTTAAACGAGCTACCTGGACCTTTAAATATATCTGCCTGAGTGCCGGCGGAGAAATTTCTCAGAGCCCAGAGTCTTGAGAATCTTTAGCATATACTCTGAGATTTCTATCGATAGGGCGCTCCATTATAATATCAACTTATTTGCAATTATCCGTGCTGATTAAATTGTATGCATGCTTATAAATACGTAATTTACCAATTTCTAAACTGAGTCACCTCATAATAACTTTTAATGAAATTATGATATTTTTCATGTTTACGTTTCGAAAAACTTTAAACTTTTCAATCAAGTTGTATTACTTACATTATTTCTTCATCATATTACAAATTTAAAAGGTACTCACCTATGCTTACCCCTTCTCAAAATCTGTTCACACATTTTTCAAACAAGTTCCGAAAACACTGTTTATATCTTTTATTTTGTGTATCTTTCGTTTGGTGATCAACAAAAGAACATAACCTCTCTAACTTACGTACATTTGACAAACATTCTCACTCGCAAACTTTTCCATGTACAGGAAGAGGACAACTGCGCATCTGCGCACGAAAATTTAAGATCTACCTGTATTGTGCCTACCCCTTACGGTCTCATTATTCCTTCTTGAGGAACTCTAGTCCTTCCAAAGGAAACTAACTTCATTGCTCTCGTTGTTAACGAAAAACTAGAAAAACAAACAAACGAGTTACACCAACTGATGTTGGATCTCGTGAGACTGATCCACGAAGGAATAATAAGGAGACGCAACTGCCAGTGGGAAGCTATCTGAAACTGGCAATAGAAACATTAGTGTAAGTGATACACACAGTACAGGAAGATCTTAGATTTGAGTGCGCAGGTGCGCAGTTGTCCTCTTCCTGTACATGTAAAAGTGTGCGAGTGAGAAAGTTTGTCAAATTGATGTAAGTTAGGGGTTGTGTTCTTTTGTTGATCATCATACGAAAGATACACAAAATAAATAAATAAACAGTATTTTCGGTACTTGTTTGAAAAATGCGTGAACAGATTTTGAGAAGGAAACCTTTTAAATTTGTAATATGATAAATAGGCTAAGGATTCTCAAGGCTCTGAGAAGCTCTGAGAAATTCTCTGCAGGCACTCAGGTAGATATCTTTAAATTTTAAAGGTCCAGGTCGCTCGTTTAAATGTTTTAAATGCTTTAAAATGTCCTTTCCGAAATTGAAATAAAAATGCGATCATAAATAACAAGCAGTTAGGTAAAACAATAAATTATATTAGATGTTTATTGTACTTACAGTGAAGGCTTTTAAAAAATGAAGTGTATTTGTCTTCTACGGCGGGTAACTTCGTCCACAACCCGGAACTTGATACCTCATGGCTTAGAACACATTTCTGACACTTGCATCAAAACAAACAAACAAACAGAACCTCTCAACTTACGTCAATTTGACAAACTTTCTCACTCGCACGCTTTTCCATGTATAGGAAGAGGACAACTACGCACCTGCGCACTCAAATCTAAGATCTTCCTGTAATGTGCGTATCACTTACGGTAATGTTTCTATTGCCAAGTGGGGGAACGGAGTTAGGTCTCCTTATTATTCCTTCGTGGATTGATCTTAGTTATCGTTTAAATATTTTATCTTAAGCTTAAGACTAAAATTTCCATAAATATAAGGTTACTTTGTTGAGATTGAAATCACCAAATCATCGGAGTAGTCCCTTTAAAGGAAACAGACTTCATTATTACTACGTCTATTATTTTTCACTCCGCTTCGTTCGTTGAATGTAATTCATTTCATTTCGCAACTTCGGCTGGGAGCAAGTTGCGTCACAACACAGTTTAGAACTTAAGTTTTCATCCTCGTTTTCGCACGACGAAGTGTAGCTCTGTCTGCCGTAAGGTAGAAGAGAAAGGAATTAAATGTTACTTTTTACGGGGATCGTCGGGTTAGAAGTTCGAAGTATTACAATCTAAAAATCATAAAACAAGTCGCTGAACCACCTACGGCTAGTTGTCTCACAACAAAACAAGATGTCCGAAATTTTCAAAACCCGACCCGGCGCACACTCTATATTACATACTAGGCAGTCTGATAAGTACCTGAAAATTCTAAGAGATGGCATTAGTATTCACTAATGTGAACCATTTTCGTCGAGCTTGATCCTTAAAATGACGCCTGTCAAAACTTCAGTCATTTATGTTTACGCATTTACATGTTACAGCACTGCGAAGCGACTAACTTCCGAGTTTTTTTTAATATGGAAAAATCTCAGTTTCGAGTTTTGATCAAACACTACTATCTTCGCAAGAAAACGATATCCGAGACCAAGGCCAAGCTGGATA
>NC_046664.1:40997908-41017887 GCF_010883055.1 Belonocnema kinseyi | reverse complement strand
AAAATCCATGATATGATGTTGAATGATCCCAAAGTGTAATTGAGAGAGGTAGCTAATGCTGTAGGCATATCATTGGAACGTGTGGGCAATATCGTGCATTCAATTTTTGGTATGAAGAAGCTCTGCGCGCGATGGGTGCCGCGTTTGCTCACAGTGGACCAAAAACGAATTCGTGTGACTACTTCCCAGCAGAATTTGGCATTATTTTCGCGTAAGCCGACCGAGTTTTTGGGCCGATTCATAACCATGGATGAAACCTGGATCCACTACTACACTCCTGAGTCAACGCAACAGGCAAAGCAGTGGGTTCTACCGGGCCAAAGTGCTCCGAAGCGTCCAAAAACGCAATAATGGGTCGGAAAGGTTATGGCCTCCGTATTTTGGGATGCACATGGCATAATATTCGTGGACTATCTTGAAAAAGGTTAAACCATAACCGGAGCATACTATTTATCATTATTGGACCGACTGAAAATCGAAATCGCCGAAAAATGACCGCATTTGAAGGGGAAAAAAAACCGCTTTATCATCACGACAATGCGCCTGTTCATTCATGCTTAGTTGCACAAGCAAAATTGCATGAAATCGGCTTCGAATTGGTTCCTCAGCCACCGTATTCACCAGACATGGCCCCCAGCGACTATTAATTGTTCCCTAACCTGAAGAGATGGCTCACCGGTAAGCGTTTTTACTCAAATCAGGAGTTCATAGCTGAAACTGAGGCGTATTTTGGAGACCTTCCGATCGAGTACTTTTCGGACGGTATCAAAAAGTTAGAAAATCGTTGGACTCGCTGTATCGACCTAAAAGAAGAGTATGTTGAAAAATAAAACCGACTTTGGCCAAAAAAACGTATCCGTGTTTCATTTTTCAGGGACCTCTCAGACTGCCTAGTACTGTAAGATTTGCTGCCCCTCCCCCTCATCTTATAAAGATTTTATAAGCTTTAGGGCACGAAAATGGAAAGTTACCTTAATTTTTCCTAATCAAAATTTGTAGTTTGTTTACTTAATATTTTAAACGCATTAAAAATGAACTTTGATGTTTATGTAAACTATTATTCTTAAGTCGATAAATGATCAAAATTCATATTTATTCATAAAATGAATCAAAGTCTTTCCCCTTTGTTACATTTTTTTAACGCGACCTCAATTATTACAAGCCAATAAGAAATTTCAAATATTTTTGATTAAAAGATCATTCCTTTGGGTTAAAAATGTACTTTTAAATTTTTTGTGAAAAATATTATTTTGTACAATTTATTTATTTATTAAAAATATTGATTTTTGTTTGTTTTTTGAAGTACCAATTTTGGAAAGATTTTTACATTCATCAAACAAGGTCTTCTGTCAGTATTAAAACTATCTAAGAATGATTTACAATTTGTAAACATTGTTTTAAAAATTCTGATTTTGAATGAAAGAGCAAAGTAGCATCTCAGGGACCATGGTTTCGTGTCTCCCAGACTGCTGTGGGCAAAAATGAAAGTAGGAATCAGAAGACTATTTATCATAGCATGCTACGCGCCGGTTGATAGTGATCCTAGGGAAGTAAAACACGCCTTCTGGGACACTTTAAATGTCACAATAAACATTTGCGAACATGGGGAAAGAATAATTCTACTAGGAGATATGAACTGTTGGGTGGGCATCCATAATCAGGATACAGATAGAGTATTAGGTAATTTTGGGGATCCAAGAAAAAACTATAACGGAGATAAATTAGTTGGTCTATGCTTAGAAAGGGGTCTGTTTATTACAAATACTTGGTTTAGGCATAAAATGATCCACATGTACACCTGGTCTAACGGAAATAGCCGCAGTATAATTGACTTTGTTGTTGCGGATGAAAGACTAAGAGAGTTAGTCAAAGATACAAGAGTCATGAGGGGTCCTGAATGCAATACTGATCATCACCTTTTGATCTCAAAAATTAACTTAGGTCGGGGATGGAAAAAAGAGAACCAAGAAAGAAAAACAAACGCGAATTAAAATTGAGAACCTACAGAAACCGGATGTGCAAATAGATTTCCAAAATAAGATAATCTACTTTATAAAAAAATGAAAAGAAACAAAAGTACACAAATTGTCAACATGAGAAATAGTAGGCGGGAAATGGTACATAATGCAGACAGAATACTAGTGGCTTTCAGAGACTATTTTAGGAGACAATTCGGAGATGAAGCTATAGGACACCAGAACTGCGATGTTGAACACGATGCGATGGAAAACTCAATTGAAAAAGTCTGTGTCACTGGGATTAGGGATATAATTAAGAACTTGAAAAACGGTAGGGCTGCCGGGGTAGACGGTATTAACGTTGAAATCCTCAAACATGGTGGCGCGTGCATACCACATAGACTGTGCGAAGTGATAAATTTATGTTTCGAGGTGATATGAAATTCAAAAATACTTATTCGTAGGGTAATGAAAATAACAGAAGCAAAGATTTGGGAAGTCCATAGTGGGTTTATGCCAGGAAGGTCATGTACGGATAAAATATTTAGCTTAAGGCAACTAACAGAAAAAAGTTTGATAGTAGGAAAAAAAGTTTTCTGTGGATTTGTTGACCTAGAAAAAACTTTTGACAAGGTAGATAGAAGTAAACTTTGGGAAGTCCTGAAAGAGTATGGAGTCAAAGGATGGATCCTACAAGCTATAAAAACAATATATACAGGTAGCAAAGCGAGTGTAAGAGTGAATGGGAAACTGAGTGACTGTTTCGATATTATTCAAGGAGTTAGACAAGGATGCGTTATGTCTTCATGGTTATTTATATTATTTATGGACAAGTGTTTAAGAATGGCTCTCTTCGACTGAGAGGTTGTGGATCTCCAAACAGTAGGGTGCGTGGGTTAGCGTTCGCAGATGATAAGCTTGTTATGGCAGAATCTATCGAAATCTTACAAACAATGTCGAATAAACTAGATGCAAGCATGAAGAGCATGGGCCTCAAAATTAACGCGAATAAAACAAAAACTATGGTGTTCGAAGGAAAGAGTGAGAAGACACTATGCAATATTTGATTAAATGATGAGAGAATTAAACAAGTTGATAAGTTCGCATACCTTGGTAGCTTATTTACTAGGGACGGGAAGATAGATGAGGAATTATATAGACGCATAAACAAAGGTAAGAAGGTTATTGGTAGAGCAGGTCCCCTTATCAGGAGTAATAATATATCAAATAAAGCTAAAATGGCAATACATAATTCTATATTTGTACCGACTATACTATATGTTAGCGAGACATGGACTTATCAAGAAGAAGATAAGAGTAAAATTAACGCAATTGACATGAGATTCATGCGTATAATATGCGGGAAAACCCTGATGGACAAAGTAGGTAACGAGATAATTCTAAAAGAATGTGGAGCAGAAGAGACGCTAGTAGACACATGGGAAAGAAATCGGTTAAGATGGTTCGGACATGTTGAGAGAATGCCAAATGAACGACTAATGAAACAAGCGTATCAAGGTAAAGTAAATAGCAGCGTGCCAGAGGTAGACCGCGGAAAGAATGGTTAGAAAGTGTGAATGAGACCCTAGTTAAAAGAGACATAAGAAGTCACAGAAACACGAGAGCCTGCATGAAAAAATGCATGGACATAAAAGAAGCTAGAGAAGTATGCCAGGACAGGAAAGTATGGCGGCAAATAGTTAATAAAAAGAGTGTCAGTAGAGTGAATGACGCCTAAAACAAAAGACCTTGGCTATTAATGGACCCAAGTGGGGAACCTTACATAACGACTTCGTGAGGTTCTTCGCTTGGGGTGATTGCTAGAGAGATTGATCAGCAACCTGGGTCGGAGCAGTGTTGTGGAACAAACGTGTTATTTAGTTAAATAGCACGAGAATTCTGGATCAATCTGAAAAATCTCTATCCCTTCCACACACCCCCTACCTTCCCCTACCGAGAGAGTCACGCCTACCCCGAAAGGGAAGTGGCTTAATGGTGTAATAATAATAATAATTACCACACTGCAGAGAAATTAAAGGAAAAGAAAATATATTCTTCGGGTTTAGCAATGTTCAGTTCATTCAAATCTAGAGTTTCGGTATAAAATGTTAGACAAATTAATATTTCAATAAAATTCACCGCAAATAAATGCTATTCGGCTATAATTGTTAAAAAAATGTTAATGAATTAATTTACAGCTTGGATATTTTTTAAAGAATATACTTAATTTTTTTAACTATGAATATCTTCTTGATAAATTTTGGCTATGATATATTTTTTATACATTGACAACAATAATTACTTATTAATACCATTTTTATTTATAACAAAAGTATCATAACAAGGAGTCTTCGGAAAGACATTATCAGTCAATCGCGTAAAAGAATATTTAGCGTATTTGTTGAAAATAGCCAAACTCTGATGTTGCTTATAAGTATTGTTTAAATACTTAACAACTGTTGTTAATTCACAAGTTACCATATCCCAAAGTAATCGCATAAACATTCTTATTTTATTTCGTATAAAGTTAAGCATATGTGTTGAAAAGTATCAAAATAGTGTATTTGTTTAAAAAAATTGTTCAAACAATTGCCAAGTCGCAAATATTTTTAATTATTCGTTATAAAATATTACTTGCTTGTCCCATTTTGTACACAAACTCTGGATTTGAATAAGCCAAAAATGGCTAATTCCGAGAAATAAGCTTAATTCATTGAATTCTTGGATAATATATCTCCTTTTTATTTATGCTTAGTTACTGGAAATTATTTCCAGCTAATTTGGGTACATGTCTAAGACTTAGTTTGATACATTTAAAAATCTTTGAAAATGGTATTTCTGAAAAAAGTGAATTTTGGTTGTTAAAGAAAACGAAACAAAAAAAAATGAAATTGTAATATTCACAGAAACTTTTTTCGTCTCATTGTGTAACGCCTCAAAGTGGGGCAAAAAAAAACGTCCGTAGATTTTTGAAGTATACCAGTATTTGTATACCAGTTTTTGAATAATGCTTTATTTTTGATGAAATAAATCAAGTTTTCTCTATGGAATCGATCACATCTTACTTGGAATTAAAACCTAACTATAATAGTTGGGCACTAAATAAGAATTAACAATTGTTTAAGCTACCTTAATTAACAAACGCACTGTTTGGCTATTTTTCGTGGTGCAAAATTGATTTTTTCGATGTAATTGACTATAAATAGCTAACTTCTAATCTTTTAAGAACATTTGGATGATGACAAACAAATTATTATTGAAAACAACAATTGTTTAAGCAAATTTTGTTATCATTTTATGTATTTATAAATAAAATACCGCTTTTTCACGATATTAACAGACAGTTTTTTAGCAATGATTTTTTGCTGTCAATCGTTAAAAATTGATAACTTTTTAACCAAACTTAACTAACAAATGCATTATTCAGCAATTTTTCAGCATTAAAGCTTTTTTGTTTCATCAACTGCTAATAAAACATTTTATAACTTTTTTAATAGTTCGATAACGATAAAATATAAAATTACTATCAATACAAAATTGTTCGTACTTCATAGTATCTAGTATCTAAAATAATAGAAAAGATATGCAAGGACAAAATTTTTGATAATTGATGCAAGATGATATCTTGGTTTCAGAATCGATACATAATATTTGTGTGCAATAAGTCGAAATTAAACAGTTACATTTTTATTAAATAACTAATAATATTTTTCAAAAAAATCGAATTTTCTCCATTTATGTCATAGATTGTAATTTTTATTTAATAAATTCTCATATAAAATTATATGAATGTTATATTTCTAAAGTTTGTTCCTAATGTGAAATTCGCTTTTTTTCTGGTATTTTTAAGAGTTTAAAATTGGAATATTTCGTTTTAAAATCTTGCAACAAAATTATATTCTGTAATAGCAAATAGGGACAGTGGCAATCTCGGTAATCCATTCTATCAATTATTCATTAAAAATACACATTTGCAGTATTATGCGCTAAGATAACCTAAAATTATTGTAAATTGGAATTCTTGATGATAGATTTTGATTAAAAATGCTAATTTTCGGTTAAAAACTAACACAAGCCCTGGAAAAAATAAGTCCTAGAAATCTTATTGTTTTTACTGAAATCATTTTTTTAAATCGTCTTGTACGAGTCAAGAAAGTCGGTTAACTCGCTCGACTTTACTCAGCTCCCAAAAGGTTTTTCGATATATCCTACTCGGTGAATGTTTTGTATTGATCGTGTCGGATCGTTTCATCATCAAACTTACTTTGTATTTGACGTTTTGGATGGCACATATTGGAAAAAAATACGAAATGGATAAAAATTTTAATTCAGAAGAGGGCACTAGAAACAATTTATTTCGCCAGAAGTCTACAATCAAGTACTAGACATCACTCAGTTGAAGTAATACTTTTGTGGAAACGAGACGAGCCGAGACAATAATTCTGACAATTGAGCGATACTTTTTCTCATTTACAATGTTTCTCGTCAAATATTGCTATATTGAAACACTATTTAAAAATACTCATTTACAGTCAAAAGTACTAACATAAAACATTTATATTATTTTTAATAATTCATTAAATAAATTAAAAGTTTTTATTGAACAGGGAAATAATATTAAAAATAACAAATTATCATTAATTGTAAAAAGTTTCCTATGACTTTTCTCATTAAAAAGGATTATTTATGGATTTAATTATCAAATTTGAGATATAAAAAAACTTAAATTAATAAGAAGCCAATTAGGTTTTTAACAACACTGATTGCGAGATATTAGAGATTTTTAATTACTTCTTTTATTTATATTTACTCGCGTATGAAAATATATTGATAAAAACAAATTACATTAAATGATAGGTACAGAGTAAAGCAACGTTATGATAGAACAATTGGGAATAGAAAAATTCGATTCTTGAGGTTTTGTAATTTTGTTAAAATATATTTTTTTAACATTGGAGAATTTAAAATCCTAAGTTTTTAAAGTTAAACTTTTGAGAAATTTATTTTTACTGCAAAAATAGTAGTAGGAATCAAATGCTTATCTTATATTATGCTGTGATTTTATTTATCCTAAGATAGTGAAACTGAACGAAATTGTCCAAAGTTTATCAAACTTCACGACTAATACTTTAAAATAAGGAACTTTACAATAAGTCACTTAAATTAGAGCAGAATATTTGGAGTTGAGAAAACTTTACCATTTTTAATTTTTTCGCCCTGTCATTTATTTTATTTCAAATCAAGTGAAATTTCTGATCTAATCAAATTTTTTTAATCATGTACAAATAAAAGTAAATTTAGAATAAATCGGATTTTTTAGATAATAGAAATGAATAAAATACCTCATTAGTAGATACATCTTTCATTTACAGTCTTGAAAATGAAAGCACACGAATTCACGATGCAAGGTAGTTTGTATCTCTCTATGTTTGAATTAAAATAGCATAATACGATTAGTAGGCACTTGGCTTATTTATAATTAACAATTTTATATACATATTCGAAATGTTTATTTTAATTGCACAATAGTATCAGTAAAGTATAAACAATACAATCTAAATCTAATAAGAGCCAGCTAACGTTCCTATCTAGTCCTTTCTTAGTTGAAGCGAATGGATCATTAAATTTTTTATGTGAATCTTAATTTGAAAAACTTTCGATTGTTAAGATGAAAAATGTGTACAGTTTGTTAGTCATTTTATTTCCAATAAGTATGGGTAAATTATTTTCCTTAACTACTGAACATAAATTCATAAAACATTCTTCTTAAAAAAATCATTTTTAGAGGCATACTGTTATAAAGCGTATTTTAATCAGTGTCTTATCTCAATAAGAAACCTGAATACAGGTAAGAGGTACTAACCTTGCACAATGAACCTCAACCAACTTTATCATGAGAAAGACATCACAAGAAGTTTCTTTGGAAAAAATCATTCCTACATAGCATACGCTATGCTTTTGAAAATAAGAAATTTTTATTATCAACTAAAACTTTCAAAGAAAAAAATGGCTACATAAGTATTGTTAAAAATTAAATATAAAATCTTCTTTTTTTTTAAATTTTCTCTTTGGTTGTTCGAATATTTTTGATATGTAATTTATGAAATCGTTGGAGCACTTTTCTCAAATAACAGTTTTTATTCTTATTTTTTTAATTTCTCGATTTTAAATATAATACGCTTCTCTTGATTAATGCTGAGTGAAAAAATTCAATGAAATTATGTTCTAATATAAAAACTGTATAATCCACAGAGATTTTTGTATATTGGAAAAAAACGGTTTGATCACAGCAAAAATGGTTGAAACATACTTTTAACCACCGCTTCATCTCAGATTGTGAATAGATAAGGCTGGCGTAATTGAAAAATAAAGCTATCTATTTTGGACTGGGAACTTCTTCGAAGTATTTTTATGCCAACATAAAACAATATCCAGTAAATATTATCTAAATTCAAGGATCTTTGGGTTAAAGTTTGTGGAGGCACTCCGTGATTAACTTCCGTCTTTGAATTTTTTTACAGTAAATAACCTTTTAGGCTATAACTTTTGAAAAATTAATCTGAATCTGAAATCCAAAATTTCCTCCCTCATACCTTCTCCACCAAAACTCAAAGTCTCGTTCTCTGTAGAATCCTCTCCTGTTGCTTAATTTCTATTCAGCCTCGTTCTCGTTCTTTTTCTTTTACCTACTTATTCCATTATATCTGCTCTTTTCCTCCTTTAGTTTCTTCCTATTTTCAACTCATACCTTATTTTCCACTCCTTTAAGCAGTCTAGTCAGGTTCTGGGTCCACTAGGAAAATTTGATTTCCTCTTTAATGCCCATTATTACTCCTTTTCTCCTATTGATAACTTCCCATTCCCTTTACCACTAGGCCACAGTGCCGGTGTATATAATAACAATGTATTCTATTTTGTAAGAATAATAATATATAATATTCTATTCTATTAAATTCTACCAGAGTGATCAAGTAAAATAGCGAGAGTCCATATAATGTCTTCCCATTCCTCACATTATTGTAAGTGTTGAGGATTAAGTGTTAACAAATTTAAACACGCGGCGATTAATAGGTTGTTGTGGTCTGTCATTTTCTTTATCCAAATGTTCCAGCTTTACTGCTCTAAAAGCCTGCATCTGAAAATAATATTATGTATGAACAAATAGTTTAATAACACCTTCCTAAAGCATTCATAGATCATATATTCTAGGCTCAGAAATTAGAGAAAGTCAATTTCAGTCGTGGTCGGCAAACCCTCCAAGTAAGTGTTTGGCAGTGGGTTAAAAACCACATTTTTCTAGTTTCATTATTTTTCAACCTCTAATTTCAAAAAACAAATATGCTAAATATGCTAAAAAGCTCTCAGCATAGTCCCTCCAATTCCTCAGAACCTCCCCACTTTTCCTCAAAATGATTGTTTTCTTAATTTAGAATTTCTATATAGGACGCCGATTTTCACAGTGTTTTCAGCCTTTTTCTACGAATGGCCATTGCAGTATTTGACTATGGAGATTTTTCAATTTCTTTTAGTGTGCAATAATAAGTTAACCTAGTAACAAAATTAAAATTTTCGGCAATATGATTTTTTATTTAAAAAACAAAAACTGCCCCAAAAAGCTGACGATTGGTCAGTGATATTACATCTTTTCTCATAGAACACAAATACAATGAACCTTGTAGATACAGTCAAATTGGAAGATAGTCCCAGTTTTGGGCCAGACGGTAGACCTGACCTAATCTAACTGAACCAGACGTAGGCCAACTCCGAGTGCAAACAGTCAGGGGCGTATGACCTGTTTCCGGTGGATTTTACTTCGTGGTGAAAAATATTTAAAAGATTGTTTTTGTAATACGGAGACAAGCGTAAACTGAATATTTTACGGAAGTAAGTGGAAAAGAAAAAAATAATTAGGAACACACTTTGGAACTTAAGAGGAACTTACAGTCAGTTGCATTAGAGCGTCGTCAGCGCCCTCAGAAGACCTTGCGTCCGAAAAATAAATTACCTATGGTATAGAACTCAGGGAATGTTAGTCTAAAATGCATGCGAATTCAACCGACCGAGAGTCATTCTGCCCCTTTAAAACGGTCCCGTCGACATTGAAGGATGGCAGAGTGACCTTCATTCCCAAGCATTGCAAGGAGGGCTCCACTCCTGCTAATGATTTTTTGCCAATCAGTTTAACGTTCTTCACCCTGAAGACGCTATAAAAGCAGGTCGATAGATATATCAGGGATGAGGTGATATTATCATCCTCACTGCACAGAGGGCAGCAGGACCTTCAGGCTTTGTCGAAACGCGTAGCTGGTAAGCTGGGTATACCAGCTGGTAAGATGGATAGAAAGCATGCTACGCCGGAGGCTACTCGAAGTTAGCCATGGCAAAGGCCTAATCTGGGGAATAGTGCCGCAGGGATGCCCACAGCTAGGTTCCTGTCAACCCTCCTGTGATGCATTGTCGTGGAAAACCTCCTCGCAGGCTAAATAAGAATGGATATTATAGCCACGGATACGCGCGAGACTTTGTAATGCTAGTCAGGGGGTCTCTTTTGGAAACGTTGATAGGTTTAATGAGATCGGCGCTGCGCATCTTTAAGCTCTGGCGCGACAGCTTGAGGTTCTCGGTAAATCCGGAAAATACCAGCCTGGTGATTCTCACGAGAAAGTTCAAAGTGGTGAAAGTTGATGGCGTCTTATGTCAATAGCTAGAATTTATCAGGCTCAGGCAGCAAACCCATGGGGCCTACTTTATGGTACTATAGGGAATTATAACGCGATCAGTGGTTGACATACTGGGCATCACCAAAAGGCCTGGAGTCAGCTACTGAGGGCGACTATATAAGTGTGTAGCACAATAGGGTTTATAGCTTGAGCGCCAGGGGGGCTTGATCAGGGCTTTCCGCACGCATGTTGCTCAATGAATCTATGCCAATTTTGACATGGTTTTGGAAAAAATTACAATGAAGCGGTTGCCATTGTTTCAGATAATGATAAATTTACAATACTAAGCTTGAATGCTAGTAAGATGTTGGTAATCTGTTAATGTTAAAAAATATAAATTTTCAATTGTTTTATTTATTTTTTATTCTGTGAAGGGATCCAAGGATGACTCACTACTAATAACAACTCTCTAGTATAAAACCCGACCGGCCTCCTGGCTCGGGAGGGCTTCTCTTTTGTATCTTGAAGCGGACACATCCTCTCATTAAAACAATAATCAAACCATAGTCTCCAGTACTTATTTCCATTCCCAAAGTATTATAGTCCTTTTAAAAAACTAAAATCACCGATTTTCTAGATCACAAATAGGCGACCGTGACAGGATCCCTACGTTCGTCAACGTTGAAAGACCCTCATCGCTGGGAAACTTGGAAAACCAGAGGATACCAAAAAATGTAGGAACCATCTATGAACAGCATCTACACAACTCAGAAAGGACAAGGCTCTTTTGCAAGACCTGCAAGCAGCAGGAACTGGATGACAACCACCCTGCTGGGAGAATACGTTGGATCAAAGATCAGGAAAATGAAAATTGCAGCATCATTGCTAATCTGGGTGAGCACGTGCAAATTTATTAGCAAAATTTCTATACGCATTAGAAAAAAGGAAGAAATAAAGTGAATAAAAGTACTCTCAGTGAGAAATTTTGTAATAAAAACCTGATAAAGAAGTGACCGGTCAACCCGACATTTCATGAAGTAGCTCACATAGGAGAATTAAAACAAAAAGTGAATCTATTAGATGCAAAAGTATAGGGGAAATGCAATCATTAACAGTGAATCAAGTAACAGGGTCATCTCAGGGTAGTTCAGATTTTAGCATCAACTTCTAATGTTCGGAAATATGCAGACATTCTTCTCCAGTGAAGACGTCAACAAGGCAACGAAAGAAGAACTAGAGCGACAATTCTTTGAGATAAAAACAGCCGTCAAGGAAGCACAAAATCGTCTATCCAGAATAAGTCTGGACCAACAGGAAAAATTGGGTACCCCTCCACCAAGCCCGGCCCCAATTCCATACCACCTAATAGATGACGTCTACGCCATGGCTGGTGGAATCCAAACAGTGAAGGATGTTATAGTCGCTGATGCTCTACGAGGAAATCGCTCGAGAAAATTAAAAGGAGAAGCTTAGAGAGTTGTGATGAGGATCACGCTCTCCCTGACGCTGCGGAAATTGAAAGATGCGTTGGGCATCGAGTTTGGAGCCCGACGGAAATCGCTGCCGCAACTCATCAGAGAGAGAAAGAGACCCGATGTGTCATTGGTACATGAAAGAGTAGAGGCCTTCATCCGTAGGTATCAGCAAATGGTCTAAATGATGTCTACCAGACAGATCTACAAGAGAAAAATTATCTGGATAAGGAACAACAACGATCCAGACTGTTGGCAACCTGCAAATACTATTATAAAACTGCACATACAGAAAAAAATGTTAAACCAAACAGAATCAGGTAAAGAAACAAAATTTTCAGCCCTGCAACCCGAACAGCAAAGATTCAGCACGAAGAGCCTACTAGGCAGAGGAAGTGGGACAGGAGCTGTAAAAGGGGATATCAATGCAGACAAGGATTATTGGTAGACTCTGGCAGCCCGGAATCCTTCATGAAAACTGAATGTCTAAACAAACAAACGTGCAAGGCAAAAAAAATCCCGGAACTTAAAAGAAAAAGTTTCGAAATCGAGAACGGTGTGGACGAAATTTTAGGGATGTGCATGTTATCCTCTAAAAATAACTCGCATAAATTCCATGTGGTCAAAAACAATTTTCCCACTGAATTTGATGGCATTTTGGGCAGAGATTGGCTCACGGCCTATCATGCAAAAATAAACTTTATGAGCAATACATTAGATCTTCCACATGTCCCGATCCCACTTCAAAGAGACTATAACCCAGTTAAATTCCACGTCAAGTTAATGAACAAACATCTTCACTTAGAGCTTCCCGCCGGCGACTTCATCATAAACGGAAAAGAAATATTACCAGGAATTTATCGAAGTGACTACACAAGTAGGACAAAGATATTAACAGTTAATGCAAATGGAGAAAATCAAATATTATAGATAAAAAAGAAATAAATGAAAATCGAACCCCTCTCAAACCTAAAAACGAACCAATGTAACTACAAAGCAAAAATAGTAAACCCAGAGACAAAACATAGCTTGATTTCCCGTATGGTTAGTAAAAAAGAAACTGGACAGTAGCAAAAAACAAAAATGGAGACTGGTAATGGATTTTAGGAAACTCAATGAATTTACAGAACAAGATAGTTACACTTTGCCATTAATTGATGAAATCTTGTGCATGCTTGGTTCAGACAAATATGTAATGCTTAAAAATGACTAATCGTTTTTATTAAAAGGCGTTGCTAAAGAGGACATCGAGAAAAATGCTTTTTCCACACATAAAGGAAACTGGGAATCAGTTCGAACGCCCGTGGGACTTAACGCACCCACCATTTACCAGCGAATGGTGAACTTTAATCGACAAGGGCTGATAGGTCAAATATGCTTCATCTATCTGGATGATTTGATCATCATAGAAAAAACAGAGTAGGAACACCTGAGGAACGTTATCGGCCGGCGGCACTAGTTTGGGGATCGCTGCTCTATGGCCTACGCTTAGATCACCTTTTCACGGAGGCCTTTTTTGAAATAATCGTGGAATCAATATTTTTCATAGAATTTATTTCTAGTTACTTTGTTGGTTACTGACAAATTTGATTGATTGATAACCTAGATGCGAACTCGATTTGTCAAATAAGTTCAACGCATATTTCGAAACAGGCCTCTGTGAAAAGGTATCCTAATTTGTATGAATACATCATCGTGACAATTGAGCTTGCCAGCGGGATGAATCAAATTATATGAATTGTAAGAAAATATAATATTGATTAGTAATATTATATATAGGATGATATAATAGTAAGGATTACTACTTTAACTAGTAAGATCATCTAATTTATTTGTAAAATAACTAATTTAATAGTGAGACTTACTAGTTAAAGTAGTAACGTTTACTATTTAAAGTAGTAAACACACCTACCTGAAACTACTACCTACCATCGAAAGTTGTAGCGAGAACAAATAAAGTAGAAAAGATAACTGCTACCAATCTTACGAATAAAAGTAGTAGCCTCAACTACTTTAATAGCAGCGGCATATATTACAAACTTAAATAGTTGGGCCTACTACTTTGTTCGTTGTCCCATCCAAGTAGTTTTTGCAGTAATTGAACGAATTTCAATCAATCATTTTAAACATGGCTTGTTCAACTTCATACGTAGTGCAACCAAGTTTTTGTTCGAAACAATGAGTGCAGATGATGCCGAAAACATCAACAGGGACATAGACGATGTCTATAATAAATCCCAAGGTATCGTCGTTCTTATAAAAAACCAGATAAGCCTTCTACAAACCACCATTTCAAAACTAGACGAAATCAAATGCCAGCAGCAAAACGATCTCACACAACTAGAGAACTCAGCAAGTCGACTCACGAATGCTTTAACTGCCCTGGACTTTAACAATAAAATCCTGAACTCCTTATTCACTATGGAAATTCACCTAGAAGAAACCTCAAAGATAATAGAAACTATTGAAACAGCAATAGCAGAAGCAAGGAATAGAGTCCTCTCGCCAGATTTAGTCTCCCTTTCAGATGTCATAAAATCTCTCGAGAAAATAAAAGAAAACATACAGCAATAAATGCCGTACCCATTGACGAAAAACAATTACTACTTGTACATGCACATAAGTAGTATTGATACAACATTAATAAACAACAGACTAATCTATCGTGCTCACACACTAATTCCAGACCCCGTAGCATACGAAGTTTCACAATACATATCTCTTCTCTTTCTTAGTCAAATACACCATTACATCTTTGACGGAATCCAGTAGAAACCTATTGCTCTATCCAAGGACCGTTTCTCGTTCACTACAATTGATGTACGACAGTGTATAGGAAAGGGGACATGAAGTACTGCAAGATAACGGACCTAGTTAAAAAGATACATCTGGAAGTGACCTGCCTTGGCTGGTTAATCTCTCAGCATGGTCAAATCTGCGATAAAAAATATTTCTGAATAACCTCCAATTTTATTCAGAGTTTCCTTTATAGGTACCAATGGTATATATCACCCCTACACTACATACAAGTCACTATCTGATGCCCAATTAAACTGGAAGTTTCTTAAATAATCCGGAAAGCCGTAGTCCTGACGTTAGAAGGCCATTGTTTGGCGGTTACTGACAACGAAGTATTTGCAGCAACGCACTATTCCAAAGAATTGCCGATCACACATCACGAAATTAAATTGAACTAGCCTATTTCTCCTGTTATTCGCAGCCCTTTGGAAATGCGGATGAGGACAATTATTTAAGACCATTCTACTCTCCACACCTTGTGTGTAATTTACAAGTTGGTAATTTACAAGTTTAAGGGTCCAGCTCAAGTTATACACGCACATAGGGGACCTGCAGCAACCAGAGTCGTCCAATACCAAGCTACTTCAGCTCTCTTATTTCGAAAAGATGCCCAGGAAGAAATCTAAATACCTAAGAGAGGACTGTCAAGGGATCCAAGGATGACTCACTACTGATAAAAACTTTCTAGTATAAAACCGGACTGGTCTCCTGGCTCAGGAGCACTTCTCCTTTGTATTTTGAAGCGGACACATCGTCCCAATAAAACGACAATAATCCAACCATAGTCTTCAGCACCTATTTCCTTTCCCAGAGTATTATAGTCTTTGACCGTAACATATATATCGCTAGGATTTTTTTATTGAGACAAAAATAAAGCCGGACAAGTTAAACGGTGTTAAGTCCTTTATTTGAGAAAATTCAGTTTTTTTCACAAAATCATACTTTCTTGATCTTTTAAACCTACTTTATTGAAAAGAGTAAGTTTTGCCATATTTTACAGGTATGTTACACCAGACCCCCCCCCCCCTTTAAATTTTCGGGTTTTCTTTAGCCCACTGAATTGCGCCCCTAATGCGCTTACATGCGCCACTGATGAAAGTATTTACGCCACAATACTGTAGAAGTTATATCAGATGTTACGGGGGGTGGGGGGCTATCGTCACGTTATCACCCCCATTTGAAAACTCAAAATTTAAATCACATGATCTTGAAAATCTTTAAATGTGCTCATATGCGCCATAAAGCAATTTTTTTGCGCAATATTGATAACCGAGTTAAGAACGATTAAAATAGGGGGGGGGGGCTGGCGTCCTTTTTCTAAACTAATAAGATTTTTTTAAATTCTACATACCTATCTTTCATAACTTCAAATGCGCCACCATTAAAAAAATTGGTGCTAGCTAATTAACAGTTATCATATAGTGGAGGGGGCCAGTGTAACGCCGGTATTAAATCCTTAACAGTATGTGCAATATAAAGTTAAGTACATGGATTCATTCGTCTTTAAATGTGCTCATATGCGCCAGAAATTTTATTTGAAAAATTTCGAAAATTGTCGAAGATATATAGGTAACCAAATTTTACAAAGTAATGACCAACAAAATAGAAAGTTTGCAATCCGCATTGATAAAGGGAGTTTCCTATGGGGTTTTAAATGCGCTCATATGCGCCAACAAATTTTTTTGAAAATCTTGATAATTTCCCAAGATATAGAGGTAAAAAAATTTTACGAAGTGATGACCAAACAAATAAAAAGTTTTCAATCCGCATTGATGAAGAGAGTTTGTTATAGAGATTTAAATACGCTCTTCTGCACCATAAAGAGAACATTTCGCGTCACATTGATAACCGAGTTATCAGCGATCGAAATGAGGGGGAGAGGGGCGGAGGTAGGTGTCATTTTTCTTTAGTGATAATATTTTTTGAAATTCATCATATTTATCTTTTATAACTTTAAATGCGCTCAAATGCGCTACCACTAAAAAATTTTGCGCTAGCTAATTAACAAAAATATCATATTTTGGAGGGGGCAGGCAGTGTAACGAAGGTGTTAAATCATCAACAGTGATGTGCAATATTAAGTTAAGGGCATGCATTCATTCGTATTCAAATGTGCTCATATGCGTCATACATTTTTTTGAAAATTTTTGAAGTCTCCCAAGATATGGAGGTAACAAAATTTTACGAAGTGATGACCAACAAAATAAAAATTCTAATCCGCATTAATGAAGTGACTTTTCTATGGGGTTTCGAATGCGCTCATATGCGCCACTTTTGAAATCGACAAAAACCATAATTAACACCCTCATTACCAGTTGTTACCAATCCACTATCCAATGATATCTTCAAATAACCTAAATTACACTGTACAATTTTATAAAGAGCTTTTTGTATAGAATTTCGAATGTGCTCATATTACATTCGAAATTAACAAAAAATCATAATCAACCCCCTCATTACAACTTGTTACGATCTACTATCCAAAGCTATCTCCAAATAACCTAAATTGCAATAAAAAAATGTTTAATGGTCTCTTCGGACATGATTTCAAATGCGCTCATATGCGCCACTGCCCAAATTAAAAAAAAAACCGTAATTAACCCCCTTATTACCACTTGTTCTGATCCACTATCTCCTGATATTTCCAAATAACCTAAATTTCAATATAAAAATTTATAAAGCTCTATTCAAATAGGCTTTCAAAGGCGTTCATATGCTCCACTTTCAAGATTAACAAAAAAACATAATATCTCATTGCCTGTAACATTCTGGAACGGCGTAAACTGGAGGGTCTTATATTCGGAGTTAAGTGTACTAATAACAAAAATATTACGTTTTTATGTCAAATAGTGCGATCTATTTATAAAATTATATGAAATTATGTATATTATTTCAGATGATTTTTTTAACAGGCTTAGTACTAGCTTCATGTACAATAACAGGGAAAGCTAAATGATCCTCATGGCCATTTCAATTAAGTTGGGATTCCTTCAATTTCCGAACAAGGGCAAAAAAAGCCATGCCAGAAATCTCTCTTATATTGGGATTTTAGTTCACAACATTTTTAAATTTTTATAATAATATCTGCTAATGTCAAATATTTCTTAAAATTCCATATTGACCATTAAATTGTGGAAAAATTGATTATTTTAGTGCAGTGAAAACATTCAAAAGCGCTCCTCACCACAGCGCTTTCGAAAATAATTCTCGGAAGTCAATTATTTACGCCCCGCCGCAGATAGGAGTAAAAGGTGCTGCGCAGGAAGTAGGATGGTCACTCAGGCGTGAACAAACAACCGTGTTACGTAGCTGGCTCTAAAGGATTTGTTCTCACCCACGATCAGCCCCAAAACCAACGAAATAGAAAGGTTTCAATGTATATGTAATTCATTTATTTGGTTTCCCCGATTTATTATAAAAAATTCTGTTCAATTATAAAAATATTAAAAGCGTATATATTCATTGAAAATAAATACCTGTTGATTAGTAACGACATGAGGAGCCAAAGATAATAACCAAGTTACCACTTGCGAACAAGGTGGTGTAGTTAAAGATCCTTGGTATGTTACATACGTTTGTGGTGTTTGCAGTCCAAAAGTTGACAATAAAAACGGTGGAATATTTACTGTTGTTTCTACATCCTTCACCTTAGATAATAAATTTACTATCGGATCAAGTGCTGAATGTTTTGGATTTTTCGTCTAAAATTATAATATTATTTGAAATATTAAAGAATTACCATAGACGAAAAACATCTTCTAGTGCTAACATTTCGTGAGTTTCTGTTGACACCGTTTTATCTATAAAAAATGTTTGCAGGGCAAATAAAATGTAATTTTGTCTCTGAAGCTTGGCAGTTTTCTGGCCTACTAAGAATCTTTCTTGACAAAAATATGCGAGAAAAGAAATTTTCAAAATTTTAGCACCAATTATTAGTAATCTTACAAGTTCTTGCAATTTATTCCACTATACTAGTTTCAACATGAGTTACACAGGTTGGGTTACTAATAATCTTTTGGTTTTTCTGCGAAATAATTGTTATAAAATATCAAATTCTACTAACATGACTTACCGTTGGAATGGAAAAGAAAACACCAATCACAGAAAGACCGTCAGGTTTACCCATTGCACCCTTCATTGAGCCATAACCTTCTTTATAGTGAACCAAGTGCATCTCTAGTTGATAACTGTAAAGAACATCAAAATAATATTTTTAATTTATTGGCCATCGATAAATTACAAAAAATATTTTTTTGAGGGTTTTGGAGGGGGCGGGGGGTTAAAATAACTAAATTTTACTGTATGTTTAAGAAGTAAAAAGAGTTAAATAAATATTTAAAAAATATTTTAAATAAATTATTCTTATAGGAAATCCATGTATCCAGAGTTTTTCCACAGTTTTAGAAATTACTAGTACTTGAAAAATTATACAAAATTGTTTAAGTTTATCGAGTGAAGGTAATATACTTGAAAATATTCCAAAACATTTTAGAGGCTTTTCAAATTTTCGATATATTTCAAAGGATTTACAAAAAGAATCGAAGAATTTCACGGGAGCTTATCAGATTTCTGAGGATTTCAATAAATATGAAGGATTATAAAATATCTCAAAAAGATATTTTAAGGAATATTATCAGATTCAAAATAACTTTAAGGAATTCAAAGAATTTAAAAGAATTTAGGAGATTTTTAGAGATTTCGAAAGGAATTTCAACACAATTAGAGAATTCCAAGAGATTTTTAAGGACTGTAAATATATCTGGGTATTTCAAAAGATTTCAAGCAACACTCAAGATATTTAAAAAACTTCGAAGAATTTCGAAATATTTAAAATAATTTAGGGTATTTTGAAAAAGTACGAGAAATATTTAAGAGATTTGAAAAATTTTAAGGGTGTTTCAGGGATTTTTATGATTTTAAGGTATTAAACCAAATATCATGCTCTTTTTAAGTTTCTCAACATTTCGGAAGATTTAAAATTAGTTTATAGGACATATACAGTCTGTCAAGTTAAAGCGTGGGTGGCTTTACTCGCAGTCGGTAAGGTGTATCGACATGATTTTGGTGTCAAAATATTAAGAAGAGCTCCC
>NC_046664.1:40994802-40997808 GCF_010883055.1 Belonocnema kinseyi | reverse complement strand
TGAAAGAGGGAGCTCTTCTTAATATTTTGACACCTAAATCATGTCGATACACCTTACCGACTGCGAGTAAAGCCACCCACGCTTTAACTTGACAGACTGTACGGTTATAGGATATTTTCAAAGATTCTAAGGTATTTTCAATTTCAAGGGATTTCAATAAATTCTATAAAGTTTTTGAGGATTTCGGTAATTTTACGGGAACTTAAAAGCTTTTCCTGAGATGTTTTTATTAATTTCTAAAGATCTTAAGGGATTTCATGGGACTTTAAATATCTTGAGGGTTTTCAAGGAATGTCATCAAAATGCATGTAACTTTACGGGATTTTATAATATGTTAAAGGAATTTAAAAAAATGTATTCGCAAGGATTAAGGTATTTCAAAGCATTAAAATTTTTTTCATATTTTACGATATTTTAAATTGTTCCGAAGAATTTTCTAGAGATTCAACAATTGAGGAATTTTGAAGCTGTAATGAGTAATTTCTAAGTATTTTAATGATTTTAAAAGATTTGCCGATATTGCAAGGTACTTCTTAAAATCTGAAAGAGTTTAAAAGACTTTTGAATAATAAAAAAAATGCTACATAATAAATTATTTCACAATATTTCAAATTACTGAAAACCTTACAAACATTCCAAAATTTTTTAATCATTGGGATTTTTCACGTCGAATTTTTCAATAACAAAACATAAAAAAATTGGTCTAACTGCGAAAATGAGCTATTTAGTGTATAAGCTAAATTTTTGAATTGAGCACAAATTAAGTCCCTTTTTCGGTAATTTACTATCAAAAACTATCGCCCTAATGAGTCAGAAAAAAGATTAGTTATAGAATTTTCCAAATGTGGATTTATAACAACAAATTTCGAAACTCACACAAATTCTGATTCGGAAGAAGCGATTTCCAAAATCTAACGAATTCTAACTTAGAACTTGGACTGTTTTTATAAATACCCTTTTTGTATATCAGAATAAAAATTATTTCACAAAATATTCCGTTACATGTAAAAAATGACTTGTTTTAAGACAAAATTACAATTTTTACAAAAGGGGATGAATTTACAAATGAAGGAAATTAATTTTCAACTAAAAAGTTGAATTTCAAACAAAAAATATTCTTCACTATAGAACGACATTCAATGAAATTTTTAAATTTTCAAGCCAAAAAGACGAATTTTCTACCAAAAACATTAATTTTAAAGAAAAAAATTAATTTTTCACCTATTAGTTAGATTAATATCCTATGAAGATAAATTGCCAAGCATAATAATTAATTTTCTATCATATAGGATGAGTTTGTAACAAAATAGTTAATTTAGTTAATATTTAATAGTTAATTTTACTTTTAACCAGTTAGTAAAATTATAAACCAAAAAGAAATTGTTAACAAAGAATTAAAAAGTTTAATTTTTAAATGAAAAATATATTGCTCAAGAACAAAATAAAACTTTCAACCAAAAAATATAAGGCCTCATAAAAAAAATTTAATATTTGATATTTGAACAAAAAATCTTCTAATTTTTAACGGAGAACTATTAAATTAAAAAAATAGTTGAATTCTCAAACAATATAGATAAATTTTTAACCAAATAGTTAACTTTTCAACAAAAAGAAAAGAAAATTATAACTGATAAAATTAACTTTTAACAAAAAATGGAATAATTACATTTTCAGTTCAAAAAATTATTTTTCATCAAAAAAATAACAATAATTTTTAACAAATTCTGTTGAGTTCTGATTTGTAGCGAGTTTTTTGTTGTTGTAAATTCCCTTCTTCTAGATCAAAATTGATATAATTCTATTGGAAATTTTCTGTTTTAAAGTCATTATTATAATTCTTTATGCTCTTTTTTATACATTATTCATTGATTTGTCATCCAATCTAAGAATTATAATTTTTCTAGAAAATTCCCTGCACTAAGTCACAATTAAATTATTTCCAAATTTCCTGTTCCAAATCAGTCTGCCTTGGAACAGGAATAATTGAAAAATTCCCTTCTTCTAAATCAGAATTAAACTTATTTTCCAAAACTGCCCGTTCCATGCCAAAAATTACCTGTTCCGCGACAAAAAATATAATTCCGTATTAAAATTCTTATTCTAAAGTAAACCTTAAATGAAAATTACATTCTTCATAAAATTTACTGTTCAGAAGTCAAAATTATAATTTGTTAAGGAAATTCTTAGTTCAAATTGTTATAATTATATTTCTTTATTGAAATTCGCTGTCCCAAAATGAAAATTATAATTCTGTACAAAAATAGCCTATTCGAGAGTTAACCAAAAATGAAAGTTATAATTATATATTCAGTGTTCATTATTATATTCAGTGTTCCGACTGAAAATTATAATTCTTTAAAAAAATTTACTTGATTAAGTTGTTGCTGAGCCTTGTCAGCGGAAGTCCTTTGTATCTAATGAAGACTTAAACTTGGTAATTTAAAAATATGATGTTCAAAATCTACGAATTATAAGAATCCTAACGATATGTTATTTTACTAAAAAATTTGAGAATTAAAGAATAAATATTTGAGTTTATGTGAAATTTTGGGCGTATAATCTAAACAATGAATAATACAAACTACAAAATAGCCTCGGAAAGGACTGGAACTTTTAATGACAAAAGGCATGCACACGGAAATCTAAAGGTCATGTTTCAGGCGACGAAAGGACACTGGGTGTTTTGAATGCTAGGGGAGTAAATGATCTCAAGGTAAAAGAATTGCGTGAAACTATGGACGTGAAGAAACTAGATATTTTATGCGTGCCCGAAACAAAGAAAAAGGGATGCGAAACTAAAGACATAAAAAACGGCGTGCTGACAGGCGGATTCGAAATATGGTCAGGAGTAGACTGTGAATCACATGGTAAACAAGGAGTAGGTCTCATTTTGAATGAAAGAGTAAAACAGCATCTCGGAGACCATGGCTTCGTGTCTCCCAGACTGCTGTGGGCTAGAATGAAAGTAGGAATCAGAAGACTATTTATTATAGCATGCTACGCGCC
>NC_046664.1:40984426-40994702 GCF_010883055.1 Belonocnema kinseyi | reverse complement strand
GATTGCTAGAGAGATTGATCAGCAACCTGGGTCGGAGCAGTGTTGCGGAACGAACGTGTTATTTACTTAAATAGCACGAGAATTCTGTATCAATCTGAAAAAATTCTATCCCATCCACACACTACTCCTTTCCCCTGCCGAGTGAGTCACGCCTACCCCGAAAGGGAAATGGCTTAATGGTGTAATAATAATAATAATAATTATGAAAAAATTCAATTTATTTTGCTCAAATCAACTCCAGTAGCTTTAATTTATTAATGAAATGTTTTACTTAACTTGGGAAAATTCTAGATGGTAAAATTTGGCCAGATTTGAAAACTTATTGACTAACATCATGAATCTGGGTTATCTCTTAAGCTCCCACCGTGAGAGACATTTTGTTAGAATAAATGAAAAGAGTGAATTAGAATTTAGTATAGTATCGTTCAAAAATAGGGAAAGCCGAGGTTTTATTACACTTATTCGTATTACAGTATTGATGTTTAATATTATGATATGAGTATTTGAAACAAGAAGACGACAAAATTATATTCTAAATACGAAATATTATGAATCTCCATTTCAAGAATTAACACTATGAAAAAAAGTTATTTTTGTTGTGAGTTTTCGAAAAATAATTTGAATACGAAAAATAGTGAATATCCGAATTCCAATCGAGCCAAATGGTTATGTTTCACAAAGTTTTAAATGAAAGTTAACTCTATTTTCAATTCATGAATTTAGTATGGAATTTAAAATATTACGAATTCTTTCTCATGAAATGTATGCACTAAGGTAATAAGATTTGATTCAAGAGTTTAATTTATAAAATTTTACATGTAAATACACACAAGTTTATTATCCTGAGTTACTGAGATATCCAATTAGATAATGTTATTTCTACAAGAATATTATCAGTTCCTCTAATAAAATTTAATTGATAAAAAATCAATTTAAACATTGAAAGTGATGAAATGTTAAACATATCTATTAACAAAATCTTTGATGCAACAAATCACTCGTGAAGTAAGACCAAGATATTTGCCATGCTGCCCTGAGTTGTCAAGCGACGACGCTTTGCCGAGATTTTTGCTAAATATTCCATAATGTTCGAAACTCGCCGCAGCCGTTCCGATTTCTTATAGCGATTAAGCGTATTGAATAAATTATGTATATAATAATTAAAATAATAATTATACGTCTGTTTCCGTATTTAATTAAATTTAATTTGTGTGTTTAGTCCCTTCTTCTGAAGGCTAAATCTTTTAGTTGATTGAGTTATTTTTCGTATAGTCGTTCGAGATTCTCATATGCTTTGTATGGCAACTTCAAAAGTTGTTTTCAGTTTTGCCGGCTGAAAAGCACTATATTAATTTTTGATATGCAAACCCTATTTTCCCTATTTTGGAACGATATTATACTAATTTCTCATTCATTTTTATTATTTATTATAAACAAAAGTCTTTCAGTGCAGTGCACAAGTATGAATAGTCTTATTCCTAGCATAATTTTGAAACCTATCAACAAACATAATAAATTTTGTTTATTGCTTAAGCCTTAACCATAACATTGCTTAAAATTATCGTTTTAATAGATTGTCTTCATAAGATTGGTTTTGTTTTATAAAAAAATCATGAAAATTAAACGTATTTCTCGCTATGTATGAACTTTCCGCTTGGAACACTACGATGAATATTATTACATTTTTATAAAAGTTCATTACAAATGCTATCTTAAAACATAAACATCAGATCAAAAAGGACATTTATAAACTTAGATTCCTAAATTAAAAGTGCGTTAGTGTTGAAAATGAAACGAATTCGAAAAGAGAATGAACACTGCAGTAGATTTGAGTAAAATACAAAAGTAAATTTTGCATAAAATTTTATATAAACTTGAAAATTTATTGTTTAATTTTCAATTTCTTCATTGAAATAAAATACCGTTGGAATTATTATAATTCCCAGATTTCAAATATTATACAGGGTGGACACGCTGGGGCTTGCATATATGGCGAGTTAAATGCTACCCGAATTGCACAACAGCAGGAGAGAAGCCATTATACAGGGGTATTTTCACATTTCGCGCCTTTGAAGTTTCATTCGGATCGGCCATTCGGTCAAGTCCGTGCATCTTCGGATCAAGTTTATGATATTTTCCATGGTTGCGTTAGAAAATTTAAACGGATACAAGTGTTAAAACAATATAGGTTATGTTATATAGTAATTACAAATAATAAAAGTGTTTAATTAATAATGAAGTGAGACATGTGAACTGAGAAGTAAACGTCATTTTTTTCCGTGCCAATAACATTATAGAATGGCTGCTGAGTGACAAATACTATAAAATAGTAATAATATTCTGCGCTTCCAGTGGGTGAAGAGTGAACGGAGTTTAACACTTATTTTTACTATATAAAAAAAGGTATGTTATGAATAGATAGGATATGTTTCAAATAAAGCGAATGAAATATTACATGCGTAAACTTTAAATTGACATTGCCTACATTTACTGACAGCGATTAGGGCTAACAGGTGAATTTGAACATAACCGTTTGAAGTTTCGAACGTAGCCGTGGAAACTATCATAAATTTGATCAGAAGATGCAAGGACTTGGCCGAATGGCCGATCAGAATGCAACTTTAAAGGCGCGAAATATGAAAATACCCCTGTATAATGGCTCCTTCCCTGCTGTTGCGCAATTCGGGTAGCATTCAACTCGCCATGTATGTAAGCCCCAGCGTGTCCATCCTGTATCTGTAAATAACAAAGATGTCAGACTCTGCATTTTAGTCCTCAATAGGTGCAGGGGACTCCTGCTGATCAGGTTTGGTGGTAACAGTTTGGCTGAGTGGGGTGAAGCCGTGTAGTGGGGGAAACCGTACGCACTTAGCTGGGATGGAATCTTCCATCCCTTATAAAATAGAGTTTATGAAGAGACAAATGTAATTCTGATGAGTATTTTCTAAAAAAGGTTGTAAGAATAAAAATAATAGTAGAACTTACTGCCGTCCATCAAGAGTATGCTCACTCCCATTTGCATTCGATAAACCCCAGTGGAAGTGGAAGCTGTCTAAGACATATACACCATTGAGAGGTCCACCTTGAATACTTGGTTTTTTCAATTGATAGATTGGTGAAAATGCCACTGTATATAAAAAAAGCCACTTGTTATTTGAGTTTCATACGA
Source organism: Belonocnema kinseyi (assembly GCF_010883055.1). Lineage (NCBI taxonomy): Eukaryota > Metazoa > Arthropoda > Insecta > Hymenoptera > Cynipidae > Belonocnema > Belonocnema kinseyi. The sequence continues at coordinate 40,991,533 of NC_046664.1, read as the reverse complement.
AAAAGCGATTGTCTTACAGCATTCAAAATTAAATTAAAAAGAATATGACTGAAGACGCGTCAAAAAATTTCTGGGTAAAATTCGCAAGAACGGATCACTTCGAATTTATTAGCGTTTGCAAAAAAAAAGTAATATTTTTTGTCTCAATATTGAGAATTATTTTTAGCACAACTGGACCGAATTTTGTTGAGAAATAAAATTATATCGTGTTTGATTTTTGCATTGTAATTGAATTTAAAAAAAACGCTGTTTGTCAGCGTAATAAAGTGCTACAATAAATGCAATAAGATTGAATTTACTTTATCAATAATTGTAAAAGTATAAATTGAAATTTAACTAATAATATAAGAGGTATCCAGTAATGCTAGTATTAATAATAAATCTTATAATCATAATTTTACGAAATAATAATATAACGGAATAAATAAAGAAGGGATAATTTACAAATTGCTTAAGATGTTTTACGAACTTTCCAACTCCCCATACGCCTACTCCTTGTTAGATTCTGTAAGATTTTCTGGACCACCATCCCAATCTTATAAAGATTTTATAAACTTAAGGCAGAAACATAAAAGATATAAAATTAGCTAAATTTTTATAATCAAAATTTCTAGTTTGTTTACTTAATATTTTAAAAGTATTACAAATGAAATTAAATGTTTATTTAAACTATTATTCTTAGATCCATAAATTATTAAAATTCCTATTTATTTATCACAGATATCATAGTCTTTTCCCTTTGTTTTATTTTTCTACTTAAAGGCGAACTGAATTATCACAGCTCCAAAAGAAAATTCCAATATTTTTGTTTTTAAAGTTCATTCCTATCGGTTAAAAAGTCTACCATTAAATGTTTTTTTTTCTACCAATTTCGTTTGAAAAATTAACAGTTTTTTCAGAAATCATACTTTTTGGTTGAAAATTCGACTCTTTTATTGTAAATTCGTCTTTTCTGTATGAAGAATCATCTCTTTTTGGAGAAATGTAATTTTTTTGTTAAACATATAGTGATCTGGTTAAAAATTCGTTTGTTATGATGAAAAATTAACTTTTTTTGTTAAAAATTTACATATTCCGATTGAAAATTTAACTTTTCCGGAGAAAATTCCTATAATGTAAAGATTTGGAAACAACAAATCAAACCATTCTTCGACCGACAATGCGATAATGAATTGTAGAAAAATTATTTCTTCTGTCTTACGGTCACGGCAAAATAAAAACAAATTTGGGTTATCAATTCAACTCCATTTATTTTTAGAACAAAAATTAAAACTTCGACGACGTTTCAGCATCACTGCGTGCCTTTTTCAGAGTATCTAAATAATAATTATAATAAGCTAATACATAATAAAAATAAATATAAATAGTTTTAAAAAGTTATTGTTTATGAGTAACAAATATCTGAAAAATAATACCTTAGTTTAAAATGATTTGTAATCGAAACAAAAATCATTCCAATTTTGGAGTCAATGCGTGTCATTTTTTTTGTGTCATTATGACAACTTTACTTTTTTTGATGTCATAATGAAACAAAAAAAATTGACACGTATTGACTCAAAAATTGGAATCCTTGTTGTTTCGCTTACAAATCGTTTTAAACTAAGGTATTATTTTTTAAATATTTTTTACTCATAAGCAATAACTTTTTTACAACTATTTATATTTATTTTTATTATGTATTAGCTTATTATAATTATTATTTAGATACTCTGAAAAAGGCACGCAGTGACGCCGAAACGTTGCCGAAGTTTTAATTTTTGTTCTAAAAATAAATGGAGTTGAATTTATAGCTCTAATTTGTATTTATTTTGACGTGACCGTAAGACAGAAGAGAAAATTCCTATTTTCGAATCATCACTCATACAATTTAGTAGAAAATTTTATTATTTGACCTCAGTTAGAACCATTTTGTTAGAATTAATTTTTTAGTTCAACATTAATTATATTAGTTAAAAATTCATTTGTTTGGTTGAAAGTTTAAATATTTGATAAAAAATTTGTTGTTTTTTTCGATTAATAATTTAGCTATTTGAATAAAAACCTGTGTAATTTGTTAAAAAAATGGTCTTTTCTGTAGAAAAATAATCTTTTGGGTTTAACATTCAACTATTTGGATACAAATATAGGTATTTTGTTGAGAACTTGTCTTTTTCGTAGGAAATGCATCTTTTTGTCTGAAAATTAAACTTTTAAGGCAAAACAATTTTTTTTTAAACTTTAACCATTTCTTCGAGTCACCTTTTTGTTTTGAAAATTTAATCGTTTTGTAGAAAATTTGTATTTTAGGTTTGAAAATCCATAAACATTGCAGAAAATTCCACAAATTTGTAGAAAGTTAACATACTTTGTCACAAATTAATTATTTTGTGAATTAAAAATACATTAATTTAGTTAATTGTTAATTTCTGTGGTTGAACGTTTAATTATTTCGTTAAAAAATCGTTTTCTTTTCCCGTTAAAAATCCAACTATTTGGTCAAAAATTTGTCTGCTTTGTTGAAAATTCATATTATTTGGTAGAAAATTATCTTCTTGCTTGGAAACTCAACTACTTGGTTAAAAATATATGTACTTTGTTGTGAATTCAATTTTTTAGATCTAAAATGAATATTCATAAATAAAAATTAATCTTTTTTGTTCAAAATTCTACTAATTAGTTAAAAATTTAAGTTTGTGTAGAAAGCTTTCTTTTTGGCTTGAGAATTAAAAAATGTAATTAATTTTATTTTTTTAGGACAAAACAAATTTCTTTGTTTGTAAATTAAACTATTGTTATGAAACATCGTATTTTTGGTTTAAAAATCCAGCCGTTTGGTAGAAAATTCGTAATTGTCTCGAAATTTTAACAACTTCGTAAAAAATCCATCAAACTGTGCGAAAGTTAAATTACTTTGTCGAAAATTAGTTTTTCCTTTGTTGAAAAAACGCAACAATTTGGTTGAAACTTAAAATTTCAACCGTCTATTAGAGGATTTATAATTTAGGTTCGAAAATTCAACATCTTTGTCGAAAGTTCAACAAATTGGTAAAAAATGGAACTACTTGGCCAACATTTTTTTTTAGTAGAAAATTCATTCTTTTAGTAAAAAATCAACCTTCTTGGTTAAGAATTCAAATATTTGGTTTCAAATATCTGTGTTTTTGTGTATGTTTTTTACGGAATTTTCTACAAGTTATAAAGTAAAAAATTTCAAAATTTTATAGTGATTCACTTGTGCGTTGTTTCTTTCACATTTTTTCCATAAACTAGAGGAATAAAAATTTCTTTAAATATATAAAGAAATTATAAATATTATTTATTATTTAAATAGATTATTGAAATTTCTGAAATCTTGTGCATACCAGTATGGCCATTATTCGTCACTTTAACTCCTGTTGGTTTTGTATCGTAATTGCTGATGACTAATTTGTTTGGGAGCGTTTCTTTTATTTTACGCCTTGGAACATTTACAGGAGATTGACGGTTTTCAGCGCATTCTTTTTGTTCTTTGCTCCACAGCTCAGGGTGGTGATAGTCAAATGCTTTAAATAGAAATATTTTATATTTTATTACAAAATTCAAATTCTCGATTCCAAATCAATACCTACTGACGTGAAAAATCTCTCTATGGAAAAATCGATTTTTAGATTAAACTATTGATTCCATTTCTACTTTTCTTTAAGTAGAATATTTTTTAATTTGAAATTTTGTGTGTTTAGATTATTCTTTAATTCATTTATAAAATAACTTATTTTTACTCATGCTTAGTCACTGGAAATTACTTCCAGACAGTTTGATCACTCATATAAGACTTAGTTTCATAAATTTAAAAATCTTTAAAAAATCGTACTTCTGAAAAAAATTCAACGCTGTTGTTAAACAAAAAAATAACCAAATTTGGAACAAAAATTTAAACACACACATATTTTCAAAATCAAAAAATCTTTCATGAATGAAGCGTCCAAATTAAATACATAGTGTAGGCTTGAAATTGATTTGTTCATAGAAACATTTTTTGTTCCACTATTTGGTGCCTGAATGGAATGTATATTTTGTTGTTAATGAGGTTCCGATCAAAAGTTGTCCTTATACATTTTTTTCTACAATAAGCCGTTTAGCGACCAGCAGCAGGGTTCAAGCTTGATTTTGGTGGTTCGAATGTATAAATTTTTAGTAAACGCTAAATAAATCAAAAAAGAGGTTTTATATGTTATTTTTTTCTTAAGCCTTTAACGACCAATGTTGCAGTTGATCAACATTCACTATTTTCGATTTCCCTAATTTTTAGTTAACAAGCTTGGAATCACGCAAAATTAATGCATGCATAAGCTCAAGGTGGATGATTTCGCATCTCGTACAGAAAATTATGAAAATTAAAAAAGATATTTTTTTTAAATCGATCAGAAAAAGACCACATATTGTTTCGGAATTTTTTCAGACTTTTTATTGAACTGGATGAAGGCTTGGTCATTAAATGGTTAACGTTTGCTAACAATTTCAGAATCGAACCCGGTTCGTTGCTCCAAATACCTTTTTCTTCTAAAGATGGAACCGGTCAATGGATCGAGCTCCACCAGGTGTTGACTCGATGTCCAGATTTTTTTCGGACATCTAGTTCGGGGCTGTTTCCTGGATATAAACCTCCCTAGAGAAGTTGCATAAAAAATACCTGGACATCGATATAATATTTGTGATCGATCTGTTTATCAGTACAATCTCCTAGTGGAAAACTTCTCCCAGGAAGATGCACAAGGAATAGCTGGGGGAAGAATTGACTTTTTTGATCGGTCGACCTGGTTATCAGTATAATCTCCTGGAGTTCTGTTTTATTTTGTTAGTGTTTGCTGAAAACTGATAAATCGACCAACCAAAATCAATCTTTTACCCCAGCTGGTCGCTAAATATCTTCATTTTGTTTAAGAAGATCTTTTTTCAGAAAATCTTTGGTCGAAACATCATGAACAACAAAATATCCAAAGATAAGGTAATTCCACGGACAGCCATTTACAAGGTGTTTTTCGCGGGGTCTTTTGAAAAAAATTAGAAAACAATTGGAATTTGAAGAAAATGGCTGATCCAAATGTTACGATGAATCTCATTTTTGATGAGTATAATATTCGGATATGAAAAATCCGGTTTGACTTACCGAAAATTCCATTAAGCTCAGTGATGAAAACCACTGTAGTCAAAATTTGTAATACGTTTCCTTTCACCATTTGAACAGATTCTGCAAATTATTGTTAAAGAATGTGTGAAAAATTTTAAAACCAGATAACTAGGTAATTCTAATACAGAAAAAAACAGTATTCATTTTCAGGTGCTTGAGATAAAATATCCGTATCTTGACTATAAATCTTTTTTTTACTATCACAGGCGCAGCAAAAACTTATCTCTGTCTTTAGGTGAAACCTTATTTACAGGGAAGGGGGGAGGCAAAGTGTTTTTTAAGCAAGTTTCCTCTTGCTATTTTTTTCTCCTAAATATGTTAATTAACCCCTGTTGTGTGTGTTGAAATTACTTTTTATGTTGTTATAAAATTTATAACGTAATTTGTATAATTTCTTTTTTATCATGTAATATTTCATAATACATGAAAGCTTCTAATGTGTCTCCTAAGAGTTTATATTTTTATTGTACCGAATACCCTGTTCCTTTACACACCCCCACACACTTACTTGGAGGTGCGAGGGGGATCAACAGTTTTAAGGTGGGTTCCTAAACACCAAGGGCAACAGCTTGAAGTACTTAGAGAACCTTTTTCTCTAGAGGTACCGGTCCCACGACTCTCCGGAGATAAACAACTCGCTTGCTAGGCTAGCGTTCACCGCATAAGCCGCCGAGGCTCTTTCAGATTTCGAGGTGGGAATTGAACCCACAAGCCGACGGAGTGAGTCTAAAGCCTATACAGAAAAAACAGAAGGTAAACTTTACATCGATTTGCGACGAAAGATTCGCTGCAAAAAAATTAACTTCACAGGATAAACTTTAACGAAATATCGATTAAACTTTCTTCCGTTTTCCCATAACAACACATGTGTTTTAAAAAACGCGAAGGCGTTTGAATAAAAATGTATCACTCTGAAAAATTTCCTGCAACAAATTTGATCATTTCTTTATTCTGTGTACGCTTTAGCCCCCACGACTCAGGAAATTCTTTCAGGAAGCTTCTGGGCGTCCGGAGGGAGGCATCCGTACCGGCAAGGAGGATGGAGGAGTTCGGAATGCGTTTGGTTGTTCAAACGCTGCTTATTGGTTCGGGTCGCATCGGGCTTACGGGCCTGTGGAGAGTAGGAGACATTGAGTGTCGAATACTAAACCAAAGTCCACGCATACTGTAGCAACGAGTAGGTAAAAGTATTGCATAATACATATATGTGCAATTACTAAATGGTGTACGATTAGAGTCTTAACTATCATGTATATTGTTCCTTATATTATTCATTTGTGATATTGATTCTACAATTAAATTGAAACCTATATTTTATCAGACATATAAACGTAGATTGTGTGTATGGAGGAGACACATGTATGTACAGTGAACCCGAGAGATAGGGCCCCAAAAGTTTGTTCTTCTGAGAACTGACGCGGTGCAGTGGGGATGGGCGAGAGGAGCTGTGAGAAAGTACGCTGTGCTCACTCGATCTGGACTGTTTACATTCGGAGTGGACCTTTTCCTATGGAGTTAGGTCCAAGGTTAGCTCCAAAAACGGCACTCACTCTAGGGTTTACTGTATATTTATACGTAAGATAATATAACTGAGGGGGACTACCACTCTGATACTGTTTGAATAGAGCTATATCTACTGAGAGAAACTGCTATCTAGAAATTGTTTCGGCTCCTAGTAGAACCGAGGTAAATCACACCCATGATCACGTCTCATGACCTTGAGATGGATGGCCATAGGGTATGACGAAATCACATCAGCAAGCTCCCTTTTCAGGTCTTAGTAACCTTTCCTCCTTCTCCTTTTCCTGGGGAATATAGTTTGTTTCCTGGAGTCTCGGAGAACGATGTCAGGCATAGAGTGTGCAATATACGAGGGTGGATTGATAAGTTTCCGGCCTGACCAAGAGATGGCGCCACTAGGCCTACCTTGAGGTGGCGTTCTATAGTACCATCCTTAGATA
>NC_046664.1:40963125-40984326 GCF_010883055.1 Belonocnema kinseyi | reverse complement strand
TCAGCCTTGGAGGAGATTATGTTGAGAAATAAAAAAAAAATTCTTAAAAACGTTGTTTTTCTTGGTCAGGCCGGAAACTTATCAATCCACCCTCGTACAAGTAGATTGCTGTCCGATAATCGCAATTCCAGAAAATTTGGCACTTCTCGTTTTAGACAATATAAAATGCATGAGTGACCTTCTGGTCAGGATGATTAGAGTTGTCGCAAAAGTATCCAGGAAAAATTCGTAGTGCGAGAGATAGAGGCGCAACTCTGGAAATTGACGTCTTTTACTTCTCTGGGATCACTGAATAATCTTTTGATTCCTACTTTTATTCTAGCCCTCATTAGTCTGGGAGCTATGAAATCATGATCTCCGAGATGCTGCTTCGCTCTTTCATTCAAAATCAGACCTACTTCTAGCCTACCATGTGATTCACTATCTACTCCTGACCATATTTCAAAGGCCGCCTTTTAACACCCCGTTTTCTATGTTTTTACTTTCGCATTCCTTTTTTTTTCAGGCGAAATCATGTCCAATTTTAGTAGAAATTCGTCATATGGTGGAGATTGTAGTTGTAACTTCCGTCCCACCAAACTGCAGTTAATAACGATGGGTTTGGAGGGGGGGGGCACAATTGGAACCGAGAGAGTCATCTTGGGTTTATGTTTTTATGCTGAGATGGTCACCAGATGTCTTTATTTTTTGTTTTTTTGTTTATTTTAGGCCTAAATCTTTGAATTTGTAATAAAAAGAGAGAACCCCTACCGGACAAAAATATCCGCGTTGTTTGTAATTTTTAGGTTTAAAATTTCTTTATCATGACAAAATTATAATGAATTGATATAAATAACTTATCTTTACGTAGCTTTCCGGATTTTTTATTTTCTGCATAAGGAAACACAATTATAAAAAGAACAAATATTCAAAATTTAGAATGTTCTATTTGTTTTTTTCCCCATTCTCGGGGTACACGACCAGTACCTCTAAAGTCTTTTTGAAACTGATTGAAATGACAAAGCGAGCTTCACACCTTAGACTTTTTTACAATTACATCACATTTCCTGAGTCCTAAAAAATGTCGCGAAGGAGCATTTAAGAAAATTATCTTTTCTAAAGTCCTTTCAAAACCATTGAAATTTTCTAAATAAACCGTCTAAAGAGTTTAATTTGATAAAACTTTATGCATTTCTAAATAAACAGGCAAACTTTCCACCAACAAAACAGTTTAATTTTTGAATTTTCAACTAAATGTACAGATAAAATAATATGTTTATGAAATAAATGATTATATATATATTTCTAGTTTTTTTGTTTATTTAAGGCCTAAATCTTTGAATTTATAATAAAAATAGAGTACCTCCTCCCTTTCCGAACAAAATCTCCTCGTTGTTTGTAGTTTTTAGGTTTAAAATTGAAAGGAGCTTTAAAAATGGAACCGAATTTTTCGTAAAAAATTGGACCCAATTTTAACACTCAATTTTTTAAAAATATAACACATCTAACTGAATACGAAAATTCTGAGTAGTTCGAAGATTGTAATAAATCGAATTTCGAAGGTTCTACTTGACATCAGGATCTATTTTTCTACATAAAAGGAGTAATCGTATTAACATTTTTTTTTAAATCTAAGGAATTTAGGTCGGTCCAATATTGCAAGCGTGCCTAAATTTGTATTCAAAATTTAAACTAACGACTGCTCAACTGTAATAAAATCTCTTGAAATTCTTAAAAGTCATTTAAAATTCCATAAATTATTCGGTCATCCTTTCAAATTCCGCTTAATCTTTTGAAATATCACGAACTCTCCTAAAATCCTTGGATGTACTTTATAATCTTTTAAAATCCTTAACAATTCTTTGAAATCCCGCAAAATCATGGATATACTTATGTATCACGAGGAATTTTTTTAAATCACGTTACTTATTTTATTATCTCTTAACAATCTTTGAAATCCCGTAAAATCAAATCCCGTAAAATCAAGAAAACCCTTTCAAATCTCTTAAAGTCGTTATCTTTTAAAATCATTTCAGATATTTGACAATCTCTTTAAGTCCGTTAATATCTTCAAAATCTCGTTGAAATACCATGGTATCCTTTAAAATTCGTAGAATACTCCTGTATAACATGCAATCCTTTGATTTATCTTTAAATATTTTCGAATTCTTTAAAATCCCGTGAACTCATGGAAACATCTTTGAAATTTATAAAAATCCCTTAAAAACCTTTGAAATTCGTGAAAATACATTTATCACATAAAATCTATTGAAATCCCATAAGTTACCTTGAAATTGTCTTGAAATTTTTTTAAAATTCTTCAAAACTAATTAAAAACGGTGAAAATCCTTGAAATATCCAAAACTTCATAAAATATCTTATAATTCTTTAAAACCTGTGAAAATCGCTTAAGATCTCTATAAATTGGTTAAAATTCTGTGAATTATTTCCAAACCTTGCAAGATACCTTTAAAATTCATTGAAAACTTTCCAAATCTCTATAAATCCCCTCTAATATATTAAGATCAATCCTCGAAATCCCTTAAAATCCTTTATAATTTTCGGAATTCCTTTGAAATTCCGTTAAATCTTGTTATTTTTCATGAAATTCTCATAAATTCGTGGATGTTCTTTTCCATTTTTTATATTTTTTTAAAATCCTTTCAAATTCCATCAAATCATCGAAACCCCTTTGAATCCCTTTAAATATGTTAAAATTATTTGATGTATTTGCAAATCTTTCGAAATCTTATGAAATTTATGTAGAGCCCTTTAGATATTCGAAATCCTGATAAAATCTTCTGATATTTTTCCAAATTCTTGAAAATACTTCGGTATTACAGGTATTCCTTTTAAATCCTTTCAAATTCCATGACTTTTTTCAAATATTTCGAAATCTCGTAAAATCTCTTGATATCCACGAAAATCGTTATAAAATTCGTCGAAATTTGCCCTTGAGGATTCTTTAAACGAGCTATTTATGATTTTTTTTAAATTTGGATTCATAGTCATGTAATAGGAAATCTTTGGAGAAAAAATTGTAAATAAATTTATTTCTGATGATTCAACGCTCTGCCAAAGTTTGAACTGGATCAATATTTGAGCAAGACAAATATTTCAAATCTAAACATATGAATCAAGAGTGATCAAAAAGTAATTCAAAAATTAATGCACAGTGAAAGCATTCTTTAAAATCATATTTAAAAAAATGTTCGCATACTTTTAATTAAATATTCTACTCTCCAATAGAAACAAGAATTTTTGGTATCTGACAACAAAAGAATATAAGCGAGAAATCTCGTATTTTTAAGTTTCCCAGATATTTCTATTATGCAAGTCAATATTGCTCATAAAAATATCTTCATTACAGGTGGACCTGTTCACAATGGAAAGATTTTTCATTTTAAAATTAATTCTTAAAAATTGAAAAATTTTCAATTTTAAATCTTTAAAACTTTTAAATATTGAAGAATTGAAAGGTGATTGAGCCGTACAAATCACCTCCTTGAAAAAGTACTGGTGTATAATTGACTGAAAGCGAATTAAGATTAAAATTAAAATTGAAATCAAAATTGAAATTAAAATTAAAATTGAAATTGAAATCTAAATTGAAATTAAAATTGAAATTGAAAATAAAACTGAAATTAAAATTGAAACTGAAATTTATTTTAAATTAAAGTTGTATGAAACCCGATTTAACTTTTTAGACTTTTATTTTAATTTACATGTAAGCACACATTTTAATTCGATAATTCGTCATACATATAAAAAAGACATGAACTTGTGTAATACATGTTTTTTATTCTACTTATTCTAAACTATAATTTTGTCCTGTTTAAAACTTACGAATAGAAAATAGAGAAGATTTCATTATATTTAAATTAATCTATACGAATTAAGTAATAGAAGCCAGACATTTTTTAATAATGATATGCTGATGAATAATACAAAGAAATAAGTTGATATGTAAGCTGAAAAGTTAATGAAGGCTACGCAGAAATTTATTTAAAATTCAGGATTTAATTTGGTTTCGTTATTCTTCATGAAGTTTGCATAATTCTGTATCGAGAGTGACAGCATCAAGGTCTCGTAATAACCCTGCATTAAGAATCTTTTATTTTCTCTTATAGACACCTTTTTGATTTTGTTGTCACTTTTGATTTACAAACATTGGATTATAGCTTTTGGAACTAATGAAGAAAATTTTGTTAACTGTAAATGTTTTCAAACACATTGATAAATAACTTTATGTTCACAATGAGTAATAAAAATTTATCAACATTATCAAGAAAGAAAATATCGAAACAACCAAAAAAAAATCCTACGGACTATATTGAAAAGTATGTTACATTATTATTATTTAATTATTAAAACGGATTAAATTTTATTTCTAAGAATTCTTAACGAAAAAGAAGGATTCTCTGAATAGATATAAAAAGTTCAAATTTATTATCTTTGACAAACTTTCGTTTAAATGTTTAATTCTTAACCTATAATAATTTCGTATTTTGTATATTAATTTTATTTTAGAATAATGAAACAACCCTCAAGTGCTTCTAATTTCTTAGGATTGGGAGGATTACCTGAATTGCTGGAATCTAATTTCTCTGAAGAATCTAAGAAAAGGTTTAACGAAACTCTTAAAGAGGTTAATTGAAAAAAATTGTTATGTATATTAAATAAAAAATGTCTTCGTATATAAACTTATTTTTTCTATATTTTACAGAGTTCTGGTACTAATGTGACTGTCCAAAAGCTTAGTAAAAATCCATCGAGGTCTTTCGATTCACAACCTAAAAAAACCATCGAGGAAGGTATGATGTTTCATGCATGTTTGAAAATATTCAAGTGGCCCTTTATTTATTTTTTTTAATGAAAAAAGCTTAATTTGTAAAGTTTTGTTGCTTAATAAAAAAATGTTATCACATAATATCAGAAACAAATTGACTTCGGAAATGATTGCGAACAAACTTTACATGATTATGATTAATGTCAAAGCGATTTATCGCTTCTTTTTATTTTTTCATATCTTTATTTATCACCATTTGCAGAAAATGAATTGATTGGTATGCTAACAAAACAATTATATCTTGCAACCAATCAGATTAAAAAAATTCAGTCGATGTTTTTAAAAGCAGAAGAGCGATTAAAATTGAAGGATCAAGAAATTGGGACCTTAAAACGCAAGGTAGAGATAAAAATATTAAAGATGAGGAATTAATTAATTTGCAAGAATCTTAAAAATTCAATTTTCTTTTCTCATTTATAGAACAAAGATTTACAGACAAAAATTAAAATTCAGATTTCAAATCGTAAGAAGGAAGAGCAACAACGTCAAACCCAGATTGTAAAATCGGATTATCTTTTCAAAAGATGTCGGACTTTGGAAAATAGAATGTTTGAAATGGAGGTTTGACATTCGAGAAATAGAGATAGCAATTTTATTAAAATATAAAAACTTATCTGATATTTCAGAAATTTCTTGCCGATTATGGTTTGGTATGGGTTGGAAACCAAAACAGCAAATCTAATCTTATGGAGTCATTTTCACAGTAATTAAATACTTTAAGGGCCGTCCATTAACTATGCTAACGATTTAAAACTTTTTTTGACTCGCCATCCCCGCCCCTCTCATCAACAATCATAGTTTTTAAATGAAATTTTCCACAAAGAGAAATTCTTCATTCAAGAGATGAAACAAATTTCAACCAAATTGTTGAACTTCCAAGGGAAAGGGAAAAATTTTCATCTAAATATTTAAACTTTCAATCTAATAGTAACATTTTCAATAAAAAAAGATACTACTTTTTTGAAGACAGTTGTATTTTCAGCGAAAGGGCTTATTTTAAACTAAGAAATATAAATTTTCTACCAAAAACTATTACTTATCTACCATAAAAATGAATGTTCAATTCAAAAAGACGAATATTGAATACATCAGTTAAATTTTCGAACAAAAAATAAGATTTTTACAAAATAGTTACATTTTTAACAGTGAAGTGGAATTTTGAATACTAAAAGATATTAATTGCCAACCAAAAACTGTATAGTTAAATGTTTATTAAGAATAATTAATTTTAATATAAAACCGAATAAAAAAAAGTAGTTAAATTTCTATCAAAACAGATGAAATGAAAGGATAGTTAAGCTTGCAACCTAAAAAGTAAAATAGATAAATGTTTACTTTACAACATTAATTTTCGAAAAAAAACAATTTTCAACCAATTATATTTAAAAAAATGTTAAATGTTGAACAAAGAAGATTAATCTTATACAGAACAAGACAAATTTTTAACAAAATATATTCTTTTTGTGCGAAACAATTTAAAGTTTCAAAGAAATTTTTTAATTTCTGACCAAATAGTTGTTGTTTAAAGGAAGTTGTTCAAATGAATTTGGTTAATTTAAAACCAAAAAATGAATTTCGAACTAAGTAGTTGAATTTCTGAACCAAAAGATTAATTTTGGACAAAGAAGATTAATCCACTACAAAAAAAACAAAATAATTTTTAACCGAATACATGAATTTGGTACAAAATAGTCAAAATTTCACCCCAGAAATAGGAATTTTCAACAAAAAGTTTTATTTTTTACTAAAAGTTGAATTTTCAAAGAAATTTTTTAATTTGTAATCATAAAGTTGAATCCTTGACCGAAAATATCAATTCTCAAACAAAAAATGTAATAGTTTATACTTCAAGCAAAAATATTTAAATTTATACCAAAATAGATAAATTTCAAAACCAATAGTTTTTCACATTTTTTAGTTTTTTCATCGCTCGCTGCTCGCAAGTTTGAGTGCTGCTGGGGCGCGCATCTGTTGACTCTCACGCTTCGCGCTCGGATATTTTTTCTTTGCATTTGGGGTGCTTGAATATAACTTTATCAAAAAGATTTCTTTTAAATCGCGGTATTTGTTTGGGTCTTCATGTTGTGAATTTTCTACTTAATTAAGTATATTTAAAGATTCAGCTTCTCAAAGCTCTGTAGGCCTGTGACACTCGCGCTAGGCAACGATTTTTGATAGACATTTTTAAATGTGTGTCATATTATTTTTATGGATAAAACAAAATATCCTACAATTCTTGTTTTAGATTTTTTACGAATCTGGAGTATTTTCGCGTGATATTGGAATTTTCGATTTTTTGCATACTACTTTCGATAAATAAAAACAAAATGACCAATGTTGTGGTGTAAAATTTCAGACAATTCCAATATTTTCTCAATCATAACTGATGCGAATGCAATAAATTATAGCGAATAAAGCAAAAAATATGCGTCCTATCAAGAATTGATTTTTAACGAATTTGTAGCTCTTGTTTGGCATTACAATTTTTTTCTTTCATCATTTTTCGTATATTGCATAGCTTGACCACAAAATGGAATTTTGCATTATTTTTTGCAACATCATAATTTGAATTTTCGATTTTTCAAGAATATCCGAAAAGTTGTTATGATCTAAATGCTATGACTCTAATCTTTTTCATTTTATCGAAAAGAAGCCATTAGAATAAATTGTTTGGCTTTCTGAATACTAAAAATAGCCGTTTTTTAAATTTTTAAATCTAAAAAAATTGTCCTAAAAATTTTGAAAATTGTCTAACTTTTTGAATTGTTATTTAAAATGGCTAATTACGGAACTCATCCTTTCTTTAAGGACCTGAAAAAAGTGTGCTACATTTCGATTTGATCCGCTTATTTTTACGAGAGTTATCACGTTTGCGAACGGACGTCCGGACAGACAGACAGAAGTCATCGTAAGAAGTTGATTTTCAGATTCAGGGGGCCCTGAAACCTGGAGATCCGTTGAAAAACTGTGGTGTCAAATTTCGGATAATTCTAATACTTTCCCAATCATAAATGATGAGAATGTAGAAATGGAAAAGGTGGTTTAAGACGATCTCATGGTATCGCGACTTACCTTTTCTCTCGACGACCTTTTTCTATTGTTGAGCGCTGGTCTGGATCTTGAAGTACTGTCGCTCTCAACCGGTGCCTTCTGCATTATGTTACAGGAATACATTAAGTGGAATAGTCTATAAACTCTGTTGCGCCTTACCATGGAGGTCGAGTCGAAGGCGCGTTGCCGTGTTCAGATGTTTGGGCAAATGCAATGCACAGTAATGTACGTTATTTAAAGAAATTTTAATGCTATTCATACTAAATATATTTATACTAAATTATATATGTATAGAGTCTAAATATGTTTGAATTCAACTGAAAATATAACTATTTTATTTTTTGCTGTATATTTATCTTTTTTAATTTAAAATGCATTTATTTTGTTCAAAATAATCCACTTGTCAATAAAGCATGCATTTTTTTGAAGAATGAAATTAAAAACTATTTCCCACCAGACATGCAAAATTCGCCTGATATGCAGTTGATGTGGATAGAAATACAACAGCGCCTTTTCAACCAAAATCTGAATTCTCGACCAAAAAAATTAATTTTTCACCAAAAAAGAGAAATTTCGAAAGAAATAGATTAATTATAAATTAAAAGATTGACCATTGGATTCTATACATTTTGCCCATCTTTCAGGCAAATCATGGATACCATTCCAAAAAAACTTTTTCTCTTTCCAGGCAAACCATTCGACGAGCCATTTTTCGACTTCTTCAAAATTGGCGAAGCGTGGCTCTGCGAGTGAGTGTCCCATCGATGAGAAAAGGTGATAGTCGGACAGGGCAAGATCTGGAGAGTACGGCGGGTGCGATAATATTTCCCAATTCAATGCTTTTAATGTGTTCTTCACCACTTTAGTGGTATGAGACGGTGCGTTGTCATGTTGTAGGATAATTTTGCCATGTCTTCGGGCCCATTCCGGCCATTTTTCGATCAACGCATGATACAGATTGATAATTTCTTGTCGGTAGCGATTCGTATTGACCGTCTCACCAGGTTCTAATAACTTGAAGTACACCACATCACACTGGTCCCACCAAACACAGAGCATTGTCTTACAGCCAAAGCGATTTGGCCTTGGAGTCGATGGGCTGACGTCACCAGGTGAAAGCCATGATTTTTTCCGCTTCAGGTTCTCGAAATAAATCTATTTTTCGTCCCCCGTGACAATTCGATGCGGAAAAGATTTCCTTTCGAACCGTTCAAGCAGCATTTCACAAATGGTTTTTCGATTTTCCATTTGTCTATCGTTCAGTTGGTGTGGTACCCATTTTCCATACTTTTGGATTTTTCCCATGGCTTTTAAACGTTGGAAAATTGCTCCTCGAATCACATTTAGTGTTTTTCCAATTGTAGTTGCGATTGGGTTGGGTCTTTCTACAATAACGCCTGCAATTCCTCGTCTTCGAACTTTTTCGCTGCACCAGGATGTTCATTGTCTGTTAAATCAAAATCTCCACTTTTAAATTGACGAAACCATGTCTCACATGTTCTAATCACTGGAGCATGTTCACTATAAGTTTCTACCAGCAATCGATGAGTTTCAACTGCTTTCTTCTTTTGATGAAATAAGAAAAGCAACGAATGCCGCAAATGCGATTTACTTGGAAGGAAACTCGACATATTCACTGAGATAAACAATTATGATGCTATTATGTTGGCAGAATGGAATTGTGTATTTTTTAAGGTTATTGTCCATAGAAAAATATGACTTAGATGCCAAATCATAGAAATGTATACATATCTCTAGCGACATCTATAAGTAAAACTGGCAAACTTTAACACCCCTGGTATACAAAAAGTATGCAAATCATAAAAAAAGAAACCCACATGTTTCATTGACAATTAGACTCCATACATATTTAATTTAGTATGAATATATTTAGTATAAATAGTATAGACATTTCTTAAAGTAACACAGAAAGGGGATTAATGCGAATTATTATACAAGTGATAATAAGAGTTATTATCCAGCTTATTCTATAATCATTAACTGAAATTTTTTAAATATCGTTTATTATTTGTTAAACTAAGAAAAAAGGAGGAGACAACAAAAATTTTGTCACGTGCAGCAGGGGTCGGGGGTTCTAAAAATGTCATACTATGTCACGAGGGAAGGGGGGGTTTATTTTTATGAAAATTAGCGTCACGTGATTTATGGATGGTCCCATTTGAACACGTCAAAGCTCCTTCGACTCGACCTCCATGGAAGGGCGCAACAGAGTACATACACACTCTCAGAAAATTCATCTTAACGATAAAGGAATACTTTTATGGTCAAAGTGCCATCGTTTGAGAATTAAGCTTGAAAACAGATCCTTTAAGGGTTAAAGTGCGAGTCGTTTAACCAAGAATCGTTTCAACGATGAGCGATTCTAATTTAACGCGTAGAAGGTGCACTTCAACGGTTAAAATGGGACGTACTCTTATCGAAAAATAACTTTTCGCGCATGCGTGTGCGCATGCGTGGAATCGCATGATCGTGCTTTTAAAATACAATCGTTTAACCATTAAAGAGCATACTTTTAGCGTTAAATTAGATCGTTTAAGAGTGAAACGAATCTGCTTCTAAATTATTCTACTTTAACGATTAAAGAACCGAATTTTTCGTTTAGAGGGAATTTCTAAGAGTGCACTATTCAATTTAAAAGTATGTACTCCTGTAACATAATGCAGAAGATGCCGGTTGAGAGCCACAGCAGTGAGAGGGCAGTAGGTGAAATGGAGAGAAAAATTGGAACTTTCTGGAAAACACGGGGAAAAAGAGGAATTGTTTTTAAAAAATGAGAAAAGTGGGTAATCGGGGAATGAGTATGAAGTCTGAAATAATTTGAGAGTGATTTTTAAATTTATTCAATTATTATTAAACTTTCCCCTTCAAATTGATAACCTACTTTATGGACGGCCCCATATTATCAACAATTTATTCAATTATACACTGATTATTAAAAATATTATTTACTTTATATATAGAGATTACATACAGAGCTGTTATAGTCAATTGAAGACAAATATTGAGGAACTTAATATTGCAGCAGGTAAAGATGAAGTTCAGGTACAGCACAATCAGGATGGTGCTGGTGCAATGTTCAAAGTAAATAATTAGTTTTAAGTTATTCTTTATAATCAAGAAGTTTTGGACTTTTGGACTTTTTCCAGACACAGCCTCAATTTGCATTTTTGAGTTTTTAAATTAGATTCTTTTTATGATTACAAGATGCCAAAATGCATGAATCTAAAGTTCTACAAGAATGGATTGATAGTTGAAGGAGGCCGATTACGTTCCTACAGCGATCCACTGACGCAATGCTTTATTCGAGATATCTTAGATGGGTATTTTCCTTCGGAATTTAAAAACAATTATCCAAATGGGGTACCTTTGAAGGTGACTACTTGCAACGATCCTGACACACAATGTCTGACTTGAACTCAATTCTGATCAACGTCAGGTCGAAGACCACAGGAAGGAAACTTACGTCGGAGATGGAGCTGATTTTCCAGGCCATGGCTATCGATTAGGAAAGCAATCTCTCTTTAATTTTGAACCATGGACTTCATTCAATAATTCTGCGAATTCCTGGCCCGGATCAGCCCGTAAGAGTTATGTTAGTACGAGTAGAGACCGCAATTTGCAATCTGGTTTACACGATTTTTCTAGTTCTCGTGGGTAAGCATATTCATGTTCATTTAGAAATTATATATAATAACTTACCATTAATTTATTTAATATGTCCGCATTAAGACTTATATTTTTCCGCTGACTTTACGCAGCGGCTGAGCCAAGTTTAAATAAAAGTGTGAAGTAAATTATATACTTTAATTTTTTATAGTAGTATGGCTTCATATGAACATTTTAAGATTAAAGTAGAAATAAGCGGAAAATACCCAACTCTCGGTTTATTTCCAGTGCGGGGGTTGCCTGTAAATAGCCTTAGGACTAAATCGGGGGAATCGAAACATGAACAGCCAGGACCACCTGAACCGTTTCGCATTGGAATATATAATATTGTGCAATATACTCGATTGAGTATTCGCGCACTGCGACCCTACCAAAGCAACATTCGCAACCGCTCTCGCCCTACCCCATGAGAAACTGCGTGGGCCAGCATTTCTAGGAATAACTGAACCGCGGGTGACTAAATTGTGGTTTTGGTGTAATTTGGACAAAATTTGAGTAAGAAAAAATATTTATTGTGGTGGTTCACCATTTTTATAATGCCTATAAAGAAACTATGGTGCTCCTGTGATTACTGATCATCCAAATAAATAATTTAAACCATGGTAAGACACTCCTGTAACTAGTCACAGAAATAATTTAGGTCGCATTCGTACAATGTTTCAATATTTCGGAGGAAGGGGGGAGGGGCTTATGACTGGTAACAGAAAGATTTAGTTAGGAAGGCTAGAAAAAGGGACAGGCTGAGTCGGGGCAGGGATAATTTCCTCAAATCATCTTCCTTTTCCAGCCTTTTCTCCTTTTGCAACTACTTTCTTGGATTACGTCTTTATAAATTGAATTTACGGATTTTTTAAAATTAATATCAGAAAGCTTATTTCAAACTAACCCTTGTTAATATTTATGTTAAATAACATCTATTTAAACTTGGTCAAACATAGAGACATAGTTAGCCTAATTCTTAAAGGTGACGGAAAGATAGCCTATTCATCGTAAAACCCATCGATATGATCTGATAAAAATTTATTTTATTTCTCAGTAACTAAATAAAAAACTCGAATTTTTCAAGAAACGCTCAACGAATATTTTCATTTTATTCTTAGAATGTTCGTGGGATGCGGCATTACCATGAAGTGTCAGAAAAGACCATTTACTTGGAACTTGCATTTAAACTTAGTTCTGAACTTGGTTTTGCACTTAGATTAGAATTACACTAGGGCCGCGATTTACCGGAGGTTTCGAGCTTGGCCTCAATGGACCTTGCAGTTAATCAAGGATCTCCAAACCGTTTTTCTCCTTTTTACTTGTGGCTTCTTATAGTGTCGAACCACAAACTGCGCAACTCTGCTGACCTTGTAAAGACCTTTATTTCGCCCCATTATACCATCTTATCTGGTATATCAGGTTCCGGTAAATCGCGGGCCCAGTGTAATATCATTTTAAAATCTTAATGCTTAATTTAAAAATTATTTATTTTTGACTACTTAGTTTCAAACTGCTAATTTAAGAATCTTTGATTTTTTAGAGGAGCTATATTTACAATATTTAAAGCAATTCAACTATTTTCGGTTAAAATAACATTGATTTTTTTTACAAAAATAAGATTTTTCAGTAAAGAAATCTATCTAATCACTCTGAATTTCACTTGAAACTGCATGATATGATACTTATAACATGTTTATTTATCATCTTTAATATTTCTAGAATTTTAATTGAAAATAAAGATTGTTTACTTTTAAATCTTAAATTTCGAAATTCTTGTTTTACAATAAAAGAGTATTGTTCAGTCAGAAAAGATCGAACACGAAGCGAGAGATCCAAAAGACCGCACCCTAGGCTCATTAGGAGTCTTTTCAGAATTGTGTTTTTTTAATAATATTTTCTTAGAATAATTCTAAAAAGTATAAAAGTATATTTGATATAAGTATTAAAGTATAATTAATTTAAGTTGACAAAAATAATGGTTTAAACAATTTATTATTATTTTTCATAATATTCTGTTTGAATAACACTAGATAGTTGCAGAGGTTTCTGAATATTGAACTTTTTGTACATTTTTTACTTACAGGAAGGTAAAAATTAATAAAAATTATTAAAAATATTTGTTGAAATGAATAATTATTGTTTATAACTATATTCTACTATAGTAATGCTTGGAAGGGGCCGTTTTTTTAGAAATGTCCACTTTTTGTCAACTTGTCACTTAGCGTGAGGTAATATTTAATTAAAGTTAAGAAACATAATTGTTTAAATTATTTATTATTATTTTTAATAATATCATCTTTCAATAATGCTAGAAATTTTCGGTTTGTTCGGAAATATTAATTTTTTTATCTACTTTTTCACTTAAGATTACTTAAAAATGAATAATTTTTAACACACATAATTTTTCTTAACCTCTGAACAGAAAATGAATAAACAATATAGGTGATCTTTTTCTGAATAATCTCTTTCTCTTCGATAAATATATTGGTATAGAACTTATGGTATCGCCATCGTATTGGAAATCCCGAGAGTAATCTTTTGAAATTTTGAAAATTTATGAATACATGTATATATATAATTGCACTTACCAATTGAATCAAGCAGAAAAGATGCAATAATGAGCAGCAAAGTGCCAAAAAGAACCTTTATTCTTTCTATTGAAGGGTTTAATTCGTCAGAATAACTGCGAAATTGTTAACAAAATCACAGCTAATTATACTGACGATTTCTAAGCTGCACCAGGAAACTCGATACGATTATTAAAATTTACCTAACCCTGATGATAAATGCAGTCAAATAAATTGATAAAAAACAAGGTATTATTATGTATGGAGCACGTAGGCTCTCATTATTTGCTATATACTTATATATGATCATTATCTTGCACTTTCTGTATTCACGTAAAAATTAAAATAACTGAAAAATGCAAGGAAAGTATATATTAGAATGTACTTTCTTTTACTAAAAAATCTGTTATTCTGCAAAACACAACTTATTTGAAAAAAATTTGTTGCGCCCTATATCAAAGATATAATATCTTATGGTTGTAAAAAACCGGTGTTCGAGTTACAGGGCAAGTCACCCCTTCAGGGTTTCATCGAAACGTGCCAACATTTTAGGGATTGGAGAGGAGTATCTACGAAATAAAACAATACTAATAACTTTTATTTTTAACCCATCCTCACCCTCCCCTTCAGCACCGCACATATGACCCAAAAATAAAAATTACATTTTTGCGTATTATTGTTAATTTTTAACAATTTCTGTCATCTTTTTCATACAAATAATTACTAATGTATAATTTGAATATAAACTCCTGTTGAAAAAAAAACAAGAATCTAAGGACCAAATTTGGACACAAAAAAAGGAGAAACTCTTATTGCAATCTGAAAAAAAATGTTCGGTCATAAATGAAAAAGAGGTACTTGTACAATACCATTATTAAGGAAAGAAAAATGTAATAGGTAGAAAATGATCTTTTTTTATTCATTGTGGTTCAAATTTGGTCGTTGGATTCTTGTTTTTTAACAAGAGTTTGCATCAATTTGATTATTGGACGTTAAATAGGATTTTTAAATTGGATTTTAATCTAATTAAAATTTTTTTAATTTCAATTTGAATATTTCCCATTACTCAAATTGGTATCCTCTGTCACTTTTTTCTGAATAATTAAATAATTTTGGTACATTTTTTAAAATTTTTAACGAATTTCTATTAGTTTAAACAATTTTTATTTGCTTAAGCAGTTTTTTCCCGATAACGTTTAAAAATGAAATAAAATAGAATACATACAATTATTTTTCTGACTGTATAGTGTATAGAAAAAACATATTAACAATTTTTAAATTAATGAAACAAATGAAAACAAAGCTAAGAGCTTTATGTTATTGTTTATAAAGTTAGCTATTATTTTTTAAATTTTCTTTTAACTGAGTATGGATGGTTTACATCGTTTGGACACTATTAAATAAATAAAAAAGTCATAATACAATTTAAACTGTAAAAGTATATTTATTATTGTATTCTTCATATTTCTACAATCTTTATTATGATTATATTAAATAAAAGTCCATTCACTAATGTAAATTAGGATTCAATTTTCAATATTTTTTCTGTACAACATTTATGAGCACGAAGTGCTATATTTTAGGTAATTTATAATAAGAAAAATAATACTTTAGTTAACATTGTACAATTATTACAGATTACTTATAATCATTTGAATAATAATAAAAATATAAGGCAAGCCAATTTTGAAATTCACGAAAAAATTGAAAGCGACGAATATAAAAAACATCTGGAACCAAAGAGCATGAAACAATTATTGGACAGGAGCACTTCACAAAATGTTGCAATACATTATGAGATCACCTCAATAATACCTATATGTGAATTTAATCAATTTTGTGCAAAATTTGAGAAAGATTCTAAAATTAAACAAATAATTCATCAATAATTCAATCCGAATAAAAAATTGTATAGATATTTTTTTAAATTATTTTCATAAATAGCAGAAATTATGATCAATTCAATCGAATTTATTTCAAATCTAATAATTTAAAATTTCTAAATCTAAATCTAATTTAAATCTAATTTAAAATTTTCTTAAAATTTTCTATAATATTTTTCAGAAATTCGCGCTTATATAAAAACAATGCTCAAGTTTCTTCTTAGGATTCAGTCGAATCTTTTGCTGTTTCTATAAAAATATAAAGGTTCGAAAAAAAATTGTATCTTTTCTTTAAACAACCTTAAAATTTTGAACACTATGATAGCTTTCCGAAAATTATCAGTTATGTTCAGGAAACATAAAAGTTAGCATCAAAATAAATATAAATAATTTAATTGATGTTTAATCCCTCAGCTCATCCACTAAAAAGATATCTTACAAAAATGAAATTTTTCCCAAAACGATGAAAGACGTGTCGCCTTATTTGCTGTCATTAATTATGGCTTTGGCAAGATGCGTAATCATTTTTTCTATGTCGTTAAAAAAATTAGTCAAAGTAATAGGGGTTTTCCTTTAATTTTTTTTCTCGTAATTTCCGAAGCTTTGTAGTGTATGTGGAAATTTTATTTACGAAAGTGATAATTTGTCACGATTGCGTATTGTGAAATAAAGTTTTATGATTGTCATGTATTTGGTTTGAAGGAAACAGGTGGAACTCTTGCAAAATTATATTTCACTGAACACATTCCTGCCAGCTTGCTACTTTTGTAAATACGAAAGTCACGTACAAAAAACAAACTTACTTTGATCCGCATATTGGACATCAGAATGATTCGAATGAAATTTCAAAACTCAGCTTTTGAAAAAATTTCAAACTTTTTTAAAATGAAAAATCATTCATTTTTACGAATACTTAAACGAAATAAATGTAAGGAAATTAAATCTAAGAATATTAAATCTAAGAAAATTAAATCTAAAGAGCTATTGATATATACAGAAAAATATAGGAAAGGTGATTTTTCTCCTATTCTAAAATAAAAAATGTTCTGAAATATTCCTGGTTGCTCCTGGACAGTTGCAAATCTTTCAGAAGTGAAAGTTTGAACTGCATGAATCTATAAAAACATGCTTAGAATAAAAAAATCAATTTTCTTAGTTTTATATTCGTTTCCTTTGATTGAAAAAATAATTTTTTTCAACGAAAAGTGAACTAGTTCAGCTAAAGATTTATAATTGTTCTTGACAATTCTTCTCTTTGGTGGAAAATCCCACTAATTTGGTTGAGAGTTAATTCTTTTTGTTAAAAAAGTCTATATATAATGTATTATTTTTGGTTACGAACTCATCACTTTGGTTTTATGTTTTCTCATTTGCTTTTATGTTTCTCATTCGTTTGAAAATTAATCTTTTTTATAGAAATATTATGTGTCTTGAAATTTAAACTATCTTGGTGAAAATTTATTTTTTATTACTGTTGTAATTCCAACTACATGCTTGAAAGTTAAAATCTTTAGTCCAAAATTAAATTCCTTTGTCGAAAATTTAACTTTTTCAGTAACAATTCTATTTTTTAAATTACGTGAAAATTTGACTTTTAAAAATTCAACTATTTGTGTATAAAAGTGAACTCTTTTTGGTCGAACAGTATACCAATACATTTTTAGTTGAACACTTTACTATTTTTTCGAGAATTAATTTATTTTGTTGAAAATTCAATAATATTGTCAAAAAGTTGTTTTTGTTGTTTTAAAACTCGTCTTTTTGGATTGAAAATTCCACTTCTTAGTTAAAAGTTCATATTTGCTGGTTAAAGATTCAATTTTTGTAGAAAATTTAGCTTTTTGTCTTGAAAATTTAAATATTTTGTTGATATTTTGGTCTTTTTTGACTAAACAATCTTTCTTGGTCGAAAATTCAACTCTTTTCATCCAAAATTTAGCTCTTTTGGTTACAAAATTTCGTATTCTTTGGTTCGAAATAAAACTGACTTGTTGATTGACTTTAATTGTTTTGTTAAGCATTTGGTTTATTTTGTTGAAAATTTATTTCCTAAACTGGAAAATTAACTAATCTAGTAGAATATGTATCATCTTAATTAACAAATTAATCTTTTTGGTTCAATTTTATCGTAATTTTATCGCAACTATTTGTGGTTAAATATTATTTACCTTTGATAGAGAAGCCTAATATTATGATATTTGATAAGAAATTTACTACAGTATATAAAATTTTTAAATATTCGGCTTGAAAATTGCACTATTTTGTTACAAAATCATATTTGCGGGTTATAAATTCAACTATTTTGTAAAAAATGACCTTTTTGGCTTGAAGATTTAACTATTTTATTAATGTATTTTTCTCTCTTGACTGAAGAATTTTTCTTGCTTCCAATTCAACCCTTTTTATCAAAATTCGTGATTTTGTTTTAAGACTTCGTTTCCTTTGATAGAAATTTCATATAATTGGTTAAAAATGCAACTTCCTTGCAGTATTGTAATCACTAATACAATTAGGACAGTTTTAAAAGATGATTCATATTTTGCGTGAAAATTTAATTACTTGGTTGAAATTTAAACTCATTTTTCTTTTTATCGAAAACTCATCTCTCTAGTTAAAAATTGATCTATTATGCTGAAAATTCGTTTCTGTTAGATAAAAAATGTCTTCAACTGCAAATTTAACTACATATTTTATTTTGATTAAAAATACATAATGTTTAGTTAAGAAATCAATAACTTGGTTTAGAATTGATCTTTTTTAAATGAAAATGAAACATTTGATAGAAAATTCATGTATGTTGTTGAAAACGAGTTTTTAAAAAGTTTTTTTGATAAAAAGTTAATCCACCTGGTCGATAATTCGTCTTTTTGGTCTTGGTTAAAAAATGACGTCGGCTAAAAATTCCCTTTTTTTGGTGGATCACCTGTTTTGTGGTAAATTCATCTCATTGCTTGGCAAATTAAAATATTTGATTAAAAGTTCGTTTTTTTTGTTGAAAATTTTTCTTTTCTTAAAATTTACGTAAACTATTTTTGGTTGAAAATTCGAATATTTGGTTGAACTTCCCTTATTTGGTTGGGAATTCATCTCATTGGTTAACAAATTAAACTGTTTTGTTTAGAATTCGTTTTCTTTGTTATAAATAAATGTTTTCTTCTTAAAATTGACATATTGTATTTTTGGTTGAAAATATAAATAATTGTTTAAAATGTACCCGTTTTATTCAAAAAATTAACTGTCTTTTGAAAATGTGCGTATTTTGCTGAAAATTGAACGATTTATAATGAAATTTTTGGTTTTCCGTAGGAAGTCGTAAATCTTTCAGAATTGCGAATTGGGACTGTGTAATTACAAATAAACAGTTTACAATGAAAATATAATAATTTTCAGAGCCATAGAGGTTTATAGCCTCACATAGGAAAATTGGAATTTTTCTCTGTCATTTTTAAAAAAGGTTGCAAAAAATGTATGCAAAAAGCCTTTCCCTGCAATTTTTTTACTACGACATTCAATAAGCATCACTTAAAGCATTGGCAAACCAAACTTGATTAAACTCTCAATGAAAGTAACAAGTTAGTCTTTAATAATAATAAAGCGACTGTTGTATTTTTTTTATAATTTAAAAGGAAATTTTGTTGCAAATGTACATGTGCTCTAAATATTTTTTAAATACGTGAATGAATATTAGAAAGTATTGTGGATTAGGTAAACAATATTTCCTGAAACTTGTACATTCAAAACCAAATTAATTTCAGCATTCATTTACATAATGAACTAACTAATAGAATAGTTTTAGTAATAACTGGAAATTATTCTAATATTATTATTAATATAAAAATTAAAATTTCGTAATATGACAATCATGGTAGGTTTCTTTGATTCAAACACTAAACGCGTTGTAAGGTAGGCGTTTATTATCTTCACGCAAATAACGTATATTAAAATACATTATTAGTGTGAATAATTTATATTTTTTTATTTCAAGTGATCTCTAGTTATGTCAATTAAGTTTTAATTGTTACAAAATTGCGTTTTGCGAGTAAAAATTGTCCATTTTTCATGCTTTTTATTTCTATAAACTTCAGTTTATAGAAATATTAGTTTTTAAATATAGAATTATTAAATATTTAATAAAATAAGAATAATTTTGGCAAAGCTTATAATTTTATGATTAATTTTAAAGTTTATATTTAAATTACAAAGATTAAACATGCATAATTGAAATAAAAATAAGTTGAATTAACAGCAGAACTTGTCAATCTCGAAGTCACGCAGTCAATTTAGCTTTGAAACTCCATGAATCGGGTATACCGGTGAATATTAATAATAAACTTGGAATAATTTTTAGTTAATAACTAATAGATATCTATTAGTTCAATTATTTTATCTTCCTTTCAGTTTGCATGCAAATGAATCCTTCAATTAATTTTATTTAAAAAAAAAAATTTCAGAAAATACTTCTAACTTGGATGACACGAATTTCAACGTCTTGTAAATATTAAAAAACTATTGACAGTTCATTGAAAATTGTACTATAAAATATATTATTAAAAAAATTTTAGCAAAATAAAGCAGTCTCTTTAGTATAGTCCTTAAATCTCGAATCTATCATGAAGTCAAGATTTTTAGGGCACTAAAAGCCTCTTTAAACATTTTTTTTATTTAAGAGTGACTACGCTTTATGTAAAGTTTATTAGCATTAATGTCACCGATCATTTTAGTGCATGGATTGACTTGATGATTATTAATGATCTAGACAAAGTGATTACTTTTACTCAACACTGAACCTCATTCCTCTTTAACCACAACCTTATCAGAATTCAACACCAGTTCTTCTTTAATCCCTCCTCTAGTACATCTCCTCTGTCTGCGCAATCTCACAAATATAAATGAAACCGAATTCCTAGAGAACCCCTTTAATAATGAGCGGGAAAGAATTTTTATTAAAAAAGACATAAATACAAAGGTTATTTGTGTAACCAAATGTTCATATTTAACCTTTGACAAATTGGCGTCTCTCCATACCCTTACAGCAAAAGAGAAGTCCACTCCTGGGAGGACTTTTTATATCAAAGATTTGATGAAAGAAAGAGAGAAAAGCGTACTAGGCAGTCTGATAAGTACCTGAAAATTCTAAGAGATGGCATTAGTATTCACTAATGTGAACCATTTTCGTCGAGCTTGATACTTCAAATGACGCCTG
>NC_046664.1:40930688-40963025 GCF_010883055.1 Belonocnema kinseyi | reverse complement strand
ACAACTTCCCAGCAGAATTTGGCATTATTTTCGCGTAAGCCGACCGAGTTTTTGCGCCGATTCATAACCGTGGATGAAACCTGGATCCACTACTACACTCCTAAGTCAACGCAACAGGCAAAACAGTGGGTTCCACCGGGCCAAAGTGCTCCGAAGCTTCCAAAAACGGAACAATGGGTCGGCAAAGTTATGGCCTCCGTATTTTGGGATGCACATGGCATAATATTCGTGGACTATCTTGAAAAAGGTGAAACCATAACCGGAGCATACTATTCATCATTATTGGACCGATTGAAAATCGAAATCGCCGAAAAACGACCGCATTTGAAGAAGTAAAAACCGCTTTATCATCACGACAATGCGCCTGTTCATTCATGCTTAGTTGCACAAGCAAAATTGCATGAAATCGGCTTCGAATTGGTTCCTCAGGCACCGTATTCACCAGACCTGGCCCCCAGCGACTATTCATTCTTCCCTAACCTGAAGAGTTGGCTCACCGGTAAGCGTTTTTACTCAAATGAGGAGCTCATAGCTGAAACTGAGGAGTATTTTGGAGACCTTCCTTTCGAGTACTTTTCGGACGCTTTCAAAAAGTTAGAAAATCGTTGGACTCGCTGTATCGACCTAAAAGGAGAGTATGTTGAAAAATAAAACCGACTTTGGCCAAAAAAACGTCTTCGTGTTTCATTTTTCAGGCACTTATCAGACTGCCTAGTAGATTGGCTTAAGGAACAAAAAACGGTATTATTCTGACCGAATTTCGTAAATATCGAAAGTTAGTACAAACCAAAATCAGGGATTCATACAGTAAATATAATTACACACTTTCAGATTTCTTATCTTAAATGAAGGTACTCCAGGTGTTCCTTGTTGATTTGATACTCCTTGATATATGTTGTAGTACCCGAAAAACTAAGCGACACGTATTTTTGTTTTATCTGCGGAAAAACACTTTGAGGGGGTGAAACAGCCCCTCAAAGATAGAAGTCTCATGTGTCGATTGTATAGTGTTGTATATAAAAACCAAATTGATTTCGATCAAACCTACTGGAAAAGTTTCCTAGTGATGAGAGATGAATAAAGTCGTGAAAAGAAGGAAAGAAGTAAACCACCTCTATATATTTTTAAAGTTGTTCCCAAAATTTTTAAATTCACAGGAAAAAAATATATTTTGCACTAGAGACATAAATAAAGTTAAAGTGTTTCACAGAAAAAAAATAAAATAATGACGGTACCTACCCCTGAACAGTTTTTATTTTGCATCAATGATAATATATACTTTTCATACATAAAGATAATTGGGAAAATAATTTTATTGCGAAGGAAGTAACATAGAGTCCAACCAGCATCAATAAAACAATTACTTGGGAGTGAACCACTCCTATATATTTTTAAATTTGTTAAAAATTGCTAAATTCATGAGAGAAAAATTTAAAAAACTATATTTTGCACTTGAAAGATAAGTAAAGTTGACATGTTTCGCCAAAATTTTTTTTAATTAATGGGGATAGCTACCCCTAAACACTTCCTATTTTGTGTCTATGATACTACATTTATACTTACCATACATAAAGCAAATGGGGAAAATAGTTTTATACTGAAGGAAGTAAAATAGAGCAATATTGCAAAATAAGTCTAAAATCGAGCCGAAAAATCCAAAGATAATTTGTTTTTAAGAGAAAAAGAAGATAATTTAAGAGGGTAGCTACCCCTAAATTGTTTCACATTAATAAACCTTATAATTAACTAATAAATAATGAACTAATTAAATCTGTTTTTAATTAATCACCTTGTTTTATTTGCCGGATATAATTTATCACATCATATACAATCATAGAATAGCTGACGACGAACGTTGAATCTTTCCTGTTGTTCCGGTTGGAATAATTTTAAAATTTAAAATTTAATAAAATTATGTATTGTCATTCCTAATTGATATTTTTATAGATAGGATTCATTATTTGTTGTTAGCTATTACTTCAATACTTGGTTGGAGGAACTTTATTTTCCAAATGTAGGACAAAATAGCATTTCACTTCTTGATTCATGGACTAGTTATTGCCCAACTGTAGTAGAAGGAGTACCACGTTCGGATAAAATTGAAAGTTTGCAAATTATTTCGACAGGAACAACAAGAAAAATTCAATCTTTAGATGTATTTGTGTTTGGAAATTAAAAAAATAATGAGCATCACTTTTCCGATTCTGTTATTTTTATGAATTACGATATCAATTTATATACGTATCAGGGATAATAATATTGAGCTTAAGTTTTAGGTGTATAATCAATTAACCTTGCTAAGATATACTAATTTTTTATATATTAATGATACAAAAGCGGATGTATTGCTGAAAACCCAGGTAAATGCAAAAATCCGGCGGACTTTAGCCTCGGCGATTCTTGAAAAGACACTGTAACATGTTAGATTGTGCGAATATTTCTGTAATTCGATGTTCGTGGGGTAAGTAACCATTATGTTTTAAAAACATTGTTGACGAATATCATTGTTGTTCAAAGTCTGATTACTACAGTCTATATAATATACAATACTATCTAGAATTGAATTTCAACTCGATTTTGGACTTCTTCTGAAATTTTATACATAATTGGGGGGGGGGGGGGTTACCCCCGTGTAATGTTGTATCCATGCTGGATGGACTTTATTTTACTTCCTTTGTTTTAAAACTATTTTTCCAATCTTCTTTGCAGGTGGGAAGTATCTATTTTTATAGACACAAAATAAAGTGTTTAGGGGTAGCCAAGAAACCGACTCTTTGAGAACGTCAATTAGATCCGAACTCAATAAAACTATATTAAGGTCTATTGGTTAGTGCCTTTGTTTGTTGAATTTTTAAGAGAAAAATTAGATACACATTTTCCAGTATCCTATAAAGAATACCCTGATATGAAAATATAAAATGATCTCGAAACATGTTGGTTCCAAATTAGTATAAAAAGAGGGAGAAAAAGAAGGGAAATGGGAGTGAGGATGGCTTGGTTGTCTTTTTCTTTTTGCATAAATTAAAAGTTTTAAATATATTATTTTTAAAACAACTAATTATTGGATTCAATTTGTGTTTTATTCTTTTTCTCCAAAAATAATTGTTTGCACATATTGTGCCTTTGATTTTCTTCTTAAAAAAGGAGGATATCGATCTGGTGGTGCAATGGTCTTCAAAAGCTTAATAGGAATAAAGAATCACTTTATACTCCAACTCGCATCCTCACAATGAAAAGCCTTATCATTTCTTTTTTTAATAAAGCTGTGTAATATATTATGATATTACTGATGAGCTGAATGCTAAGCTTGAGCGTATGCTTAATGCGTGCATTTGGTTCATCTATAACATCCTTAAAAGTGAACATATTACCCAGTATAGAAAAAGCGCCTGTATATTCGGTTTTGATTCCTTTTGAATCAAGCCGAAGGGCCTATGACAAGGCCACCGAACATGTTCTCAGGTTGCGGACAGAGGGTCCCTGTACCAAGGGACATCAAACGGTGACTCTGGCATACCGGCCGATGTCTTAGAGCAAGCAACCTTATCCTTGCATGAGGGGCTCTACAAGAACGGACGAACCCTTTCCCTAGCTGCTTGTCGGAACAACAATTACTCCATTAAATTACCAAAAAGTTTTAAATGCGGTTCAAAACGATCGAAAGCATAGAGAACCTGATAATGGGTCGGCAAACAATGCAGATTATCCTAGAGTTCAGGGTGCTGCAAATAATTTAGATGAAAACATTACGACGTACCGGCAAAACCCTCACATTAAGTGGAAAAATTCAAGTCAAGGATGACTTGCTAGACTGCTACAATGCTAGCATTATCTCTGTTAGCGGAGGTTTAATGGCGCCTATGCATACTCTGTGGTACCCGAAACACCCAGAACTTTAACACCTTTCGCATCCGTCATTGCGAAATCAACGTCTGGCTGAAATTGAAAGAGGAGGAGTCTAACCTCTGGACTATTAATTGTTCAGTGCACGGTGCTGCGAGAGCTTTGGCTGATTCAAGTCGAAGAGTAAAACCGACGATGGAGCAAAACATAA
Source organism: Belonocnema kinseyi (assembly GCF_010883055.1). Classification (NCBI taxonomy): domain Eukaryota; kingdom Metazoa; phylum Arthropoda; class Insecta; order Hymenoptera; family Cynipidae; genus Belonocnema; species Belonocnema kinseyi. The sequence continues at coordinate 40,958,971 of NC_046664.1, read as the reverse complement.
AAAAACGCATGTATTAACAGAACAAGAAGATTGGATGAGCAAGACAGAACGCGTCCCGTGTTCAGTGTGTAAGTGACTACATAAGACCTGGTAGCCCGTTCACGAAAAGGGTGCGAAAGTTCGCCCAAGAACTGAGGACCTTCGATTACACACTGCACAAGACAAAGCTGCAGACAATCAAGCAACATATTTTTGACAAAATACGAGTATTATCTGATGCAAGGAGAAGAACACAGAAGAGAGAGAGAGAGAGAGAGAGAGAGAGAGAGAGAGAGAGAGAGAGAAAGGGGGAGAAAGGGGGAGAAAGGGGAAAGCCTCTTCAGGGTTCCCTTTGTTTCTGTTAAAAATCCACCCAAGTCAAAGGAGGTACATACTTTTTGAAGAGATTTATACAAGACCCCGAAAACACTGGACTTGAAAGAAGATACTGATAATATAATCCACTTTAAGGAGTCTTACAACAAGCTTATAACATCTGAGAAGGGATGTTCATCAATCACTGCTGAAGAGGTGAAAAAGCACTTAAGGTTGCGAGCAACTTTGCCGCTGCAGGACCAGATGTTGTCATGAACTTCTGGTGGAAGAGTTTATTTCTACTCACCAACATCAGTCCCGCATATGCACCTCATATTTGAAGTCAGAAACGTCCATTCTACAGTGGCTGGTGTTAGGACGAATTATACTCCTACCAAAGAAAGGCAAGTTGTCCAACCCAGACAATCACAGGCGAATAACTTGTTTGACACACTGTATAACATTTTTACAGCGGTCCTAAACAATAGGATTGTTCGATGAATTGAGCCTGTGTGAAGAGAGACGTACGAACAACGTCGATCAAAAAAGGTGTAGCAGGATGTCGAGAGACCCTGCTAATTCACAGGTGTGTCTACAAAGGCGCAGCAGCCCATCAACGCGTCCTGTCAATGGCCTGGATTGACTACCGGAATGCTTTCGATTTAACCTTTCATAGACTTATCATCTGTCTGTTGACAGGATTGAAGGTTCATCCACATATAATAAAAGCATAGAGAGATTGATGGTCCATTGAAAAACTATATTTACTATCTCATCTGGAAAATAGCGAGTGACAAAGAACATCACCTTCCATAGTGGCGTCTTTCAGGGTGACATCATAAGTCCTCTGCTCTTTTGCATCACACTTTTGCCTCTATTTCTCAAACTACGAAAATCTTCTGGATACCTCTGTGGCGACACTAATCACCGCGAGCATAAAGTCACTCATGCACTCTATATGGATGACCTAAAGATCTGTACTTCTGGTAAAAGCAAACTTCAGAATGCTTTAAATATTGTTAAGCAGTACACACAAGAGATTGGTATGGACTTTGGATTTGATCAATGTTCAAAAATTCATTTGAAGAAAGGAAAGATTACACAGGACCACACCATTTTTTGAGAGTTTAAGAGGACCTGAATAGGTGTACATACCCTTAGCTCACAAACCCCAAGTATACCCATCGCAAGCATATGAACCCCAATCGCAGAAAACATACGCTCATAAACCTTAAGCACAAACCCCAATCTCTTCCACTCCAAACCCAACACACCCCAAACCCACTCACTTCAAACCCACAAACCCTAAACTCACCCACGTCAAACTTACACACCTAAAACCTACATACTCCAAATCTACACACCCCAGACCCTTACAGCCCAAGGCTACCAATCTCAAGTCCTGAAAAACCCAAAATTTACACACCCCGATCCTTTACACCCCAAACGCACCAACCTCAAGCTCTGCACAAACCCCAACCGACACACCTCAAACCCACACATCCCACATCCCACATCTACACAACCCAAACTCACCAACTTGAAGCCCATGAAAACCAAACCTAAACTCTCCAAACCCACACACCCCAAACTCACCAACTTCAAATGCTCAAACCCTAAATTCATCGACCCCTAACCCATAAATCCCAAGACTATAAGCCTCGAACCACACACCCCAAACTCACACAGACTAAATCTACAAAACCTGGAAGCTTACACCCTAAACCTTTAAATTCCAAACTCACGAATCTCAAATCTACACACTGCATACTCACACACCTCAAACTCACATACCCTAAATCTATAAACCTTAAAACCTTACATACCGACCCCAAATATCCCAAACTCACAACACGACATCCTAGAATCCGAAACATACAAACCAACAAACCCTAAGCCTAAATTAATTCTCGGCAGTATCTCGTTTGAGTTGATCGCCAATTGCTTGTTTATTGTCCATAGTGACAGTTAAACGTGAGTCTCTTTTTCTCTGTTCTGTCAGTGACCTAGCAGTTTCATTGTCCCGATGGTATGAAAACCATGTTTCTCTTATCGGTATTACACAGGCCCACAAAAACAATTCTGAGCCTTGGTTGTCAATATGATATTCTTATGCATTTTGTCTCGCTGAAACCAAACATGCAACCCGTTTAACCTCTTCACGTCAATATATTGACATAACCTCAAAAACACCTAAGAAACCACTAAAACCGCAAAAATTATTTACACTGTACCATTTTCATCCTCCTCCCTTTAATCTGGTAATCCTATAACGAAATGAAACATTAATAACACCTGAGTCCTTAAGTTAAAGATGTATATGAATATGGGCAATAATTTACATTCACAGAATCTTACTGTTAATTGCGCATATATAATTATATGTATAATAGTTTATTTCTTCACTCTTGTGGAATGCTTATTTTTAATTTTAGTCGTGGAACCGATCGCCACCACATTTTATTTATAAATAGGGCTATCTAACCCTAGGAGATATTCATAAATAAAAAAATACAAGTAGAAATTAGTGTCATTGTTAAATGAATGAAAATAATACTTCATCCAAAATCTTACAATAGGGGAGGAGGCAAGGCTTCAGAAATTTACATAACATTTTTCAAAATATAATAATGTTAATATTTTTTAAATCTATTTTTGAGATACGTTTCTATCGCGATAGATACGATTTAAAAAAATTCAAGATACCAGTTTTGGCCAAAAAGTTTCCAAAATTTAAAACTTTTTTTTATTTGAATGGTTTTCGATAACAAATAAATATATCAAATCACATTTGTAAAAAAAAATTTTTTTATTAAGTTAGAATTTTTCAAAATACCCAAAAAAAGTATTTTTCTTATTTGTTACATGAAATAATTATTAACAATAGTTTGGAAAGTAGTTTTCATATAATTAGTAGTTAATATTATTTATTTATAATTCTACTTATAAATAGTAAAACATATGCCCGCTCTGCGGGAAAATTCTTATTGCGCGCGGCGCTTTACGCTAAATTTGAACGCTCTAGGCCGCGCGGGTACGCTCTCGCGCTTCACGCTAGTTTTCGTATGTTTGTTGTGTACACTTTAACTATATTTTTTAAATTATCAGAAATTTTAGAATTTAAATCGAAAACTACGATTCAAACTTCTCTGGAATTACAGTCATAAATTGTAACTGAAATTTTGTTCGATTTTTTGTTAGAGAAGGTCCTCAAAGCACCTACGCCTTTGGCGATTACACTCACACTTTTTGAAAATGATCCAACTTTTTGAACTTTTGTCTAATTAAGAAATTTCATGAGAATAGTTTTGAAATGCATACATTTTATGTATAGTAGAAATTTGGATCGATATTTCCTAACCTATTGCAAAATTTATTCCCTTTTTTTAAACTTTTAAACTGTTGAAAAGCATATCACTATTTACATTTTTACCGAATTTAAAATGACATTAGGATAATTGGCAAGTCTTTTTTCCATGCACCAAAAAATTTGATAAAAATCTCTAAAACTCATAAAAATTTTGTTTTCAAATTTTGAAAAAGCTTTAACTTTTTGAATTATTGTCTGATAAAAAAATTTAAATGAGATAAGTTTCTAAATATATTTGATATCCACTGAAGAATTTAAATGAAATTTTCTATCTATCAGAGAAATAGGTTTTTTCTATTTTTCTGAACGTTTTCCAAAATTTTCCATAGTGTATAACTTTTCTAATTTCCATCCAAATTGAAACTTTTATATAAAATTTTTTTCCAAATTTTCAAAAAGCTCTAAATTTTTTTATTTGGTTGGAAATATCTGCTTAACGAATTTTACCCTCATTTTAGGAACCTTAAGATGTGTATCAAAGTCTGACTCGATTTGCCAAATTCCTCAAAAGTTAGCAGGTTTACAACATTTAGGTAACCAAACATACGGACAGATACACAGACACACATCGACAAAATTTTATGATTTTCGTACTCTGTGAGTGCCGTACTCTGTTCGTACTCTGTGAGGTTGAAAGTTAGTTTTAACCATAAGTAAAAGAATTCTCAACAAAGTAGTTCAGATTTTGAAGAAAGAGATGCATTTCAAACTACAATAACGAATCTTTAACAAGAACAAAAATGAATTTTTAATAAAGTTCCTAAATAAAAATAGTCAAAAAAATAGTTGATATTTCAATAAAAAAATTTATTTTAATTAAAAACCCTTAACCAAAAAATATAAATGTTTAACAAAATACTTTACTCCTCTGCTAAAAAGAGATTAATTTTCAACCAAGATTTAAATTTTCAACAAACAAGAATAATTTTGATACCAGAAAATAAGAATTTTTAATAAAACTTTTATTTATTTTGTATTGTTTATTTCATTATTTGCATTTACTTTAATAGAAAGGAATATTAGTAATTGATTATTGGCTTTATGCCACTACGGAGATTAATTGTTCTCTTACGCAATACACTAGAAAATTAACAAAATGAAAGATTTTTTTTTTATATTGAAAAACGATTTTAGCAAATACAAACTTTATTCTGAGCTTGTTAAATTTATCGTTTGTAATAAAAATGCTAAGTTAAATATTTAGGACAAGAACATTCTCTCGGCCAGAAAATAAGTTTGGCCCGCATGAAATTTACTTATTTTTGTCATTATTCGAGGACCAATTTATCAACAAAAGTGGTTAGGTTTATGAGAAAATCTACATTTTATATTTAAAAAAACCTAGCCATTTTGATCCTTTTCAACATTTTGTTAATTTTTCAGGGGATTTCAAAAGAGTACGATTAATCTCACGAGAATCAAGTAAGAAAACTTAAGTACCTCAATAAAATCCAAACTTATATAAGAAAAATGATATAAGAAAAATTGCATTAAAAAAAAACCTTAGAATTTAAAATACTTTTAACATTTTGAAAATAATATATTTATATATTATTTATATATAAATAATTATTTTGCTTTGAGAATCAAAATATTCAGGAGGCGGATGATTCTGTGTTTTAAAGTTTCACTGCCTGCGTAAAATGATGACTTTAGTATCTATTTTGCATCTGAGTTAACTAATAGACAATATAACTAATAACAACTTAACCTATTTTTAATCAATATTAATTTCATTTATCAGCTTGGCATTCATTTGAATCAATAGCATCTACTTTAGAACGAGGAACATTTTTCTGCCTTGACAATATTTTTTATTCTTAAATTCGAAAACCTAACAGAAGATTGTTAAACAACTACAGCGGAGTCCCACTGTGAGTAACTACAATCTAAAAATGACATTTCCTCCAAACAAAATCGCGGAAAGTCACACCTATGGCCACGTCTCACGACATTCAGATGGGTGGCCACAGGGCATAAAGAAATCGCAACGACAGGCTTTGTGTTATTTTTTTTATTTTAAACATTTTAACTCAAATTTTACAGAAAATTTGTTGATTTCAAATGCAGATATTTTATATGTCGGATACGTACAATAAATTGTTGTTTCTTAAAAAAATAATTTTTGTTAATTGCAGAATAAAATTTGAACAAATAAAAAAAAAACAATTTGGTCATTATTTTTCTCATATGTTTTGAATATTTTACCTTCAATGTATATATGAGAATAGCGCGATACTCATCTAGTAAGTACATAGCAAATAATCATAGCACGTGATATATAAATCATATGACCTTGTTTTGGTTTAAAAATTGTTTGATTTAGTTTATAATCAGGGTTACGCAGATGTGATTAAGTGTCGAGGTTTTCCTAGATGAATTCAGCTATTTTTGATTTACTAAAAAATATTTCTTTGAAATATCTTCTATTACATTTTTTATTGAGAATTTATATTTTTTAGCTGAAATACCAACTATTAAATATTTTTACGTACTCATCTCTTTCGTTAAAAATGTGAACACTTCGTTTAAACAAATTTTTTTTTGTAAATATTTTTTTAAATCAGATAATATCAAGAGACGAATAATCATATACAAGTTTAATTATTTGAGTCAAAGATTTCTATCATTTAACTTTTTGTTGAAAATTAGAATTATAGTCTAAGATTAATATTTTTGGTTTAAAAAATTTGAGTGCTTTTCTATTGACTTGTCTTTTTGGCTTGAAAATTTCAGGATTTAGTTAAAATTCTATTTTTTTATTGACTGACAAAATTTTGTTGTGTAAAGTTCAACTATTATGTTTAATAATTGTATTTTTAATTAAAAATGAATCATCATAGACTTGAGTCACTAATTAATATTAGTAAACAGTTTTACAACCAAAGTGAACAACTTTTTTCTATTCACTTTTTTGTATCTTAAGCCGTTTTTCCAAAAATTTAATTTTTGTATTTTAAATGTCTTTTTTTAGGGCTAAAACAAAAACTATGTGTTCCATAAAAAATAATTGTGAGCAAAGTTGAAGATCTCATTTAAGTAAATACTTTTGTTTATTTATTTTTTTCGAATCTTGTGTTGGTTTTCCAAATCTTCAATTTGCCTACATTTTTAATTGTATTTTTTACGATTAAAACAAGAAATGCATGTGCTTTAAAACAGTAATTAGCAACAAATATTTAAACGTTTTTCGGATAACCAATTTGTCTTTCTTTATATTTTTTTGTATCTTACATAATTATACCGAAAATTTTTTTAATAGTTTTGCCTGCATGAAACTTGCAAGATTTCTTCATTATTCGAGTAACAATTTAGCAACAAAAGTTGTTAGGTTTCTGAGAAAATCTACTTTTTATATTTCAAAAAACATAGCCATTTTGTTCATTTTTAAGAGTTTTCCTAGAAAATGGTAGTTTTGATTCTTCAAAAAGCATTTTAGATGAATAAAACCAGAACAGTTGAACAGAAATGGCTGTTTAATGAACCTGTTCTTTATTTTTATGACTTCAAAATGTGTGCCAAAAATCAATCCAATTTTATGAGTAATTCGAAAGTTATAGTAAATAAACTTTTTTGGATAAAAATGCAACTTTTTTGTTAAAGAATAATCTGTTTTGGTTGACAATTTAACTATTTGGTTGAAAATTTCTTTTTTTTTTGTTTAAAGTTCAAATCCATGCTTCAAAGTTTAACTCCTCTGTTCAAAATTCATTTTTTCTCTTGGTAAATAATGTTACTTTTTTTTGACCTAAAGATTCATAATTTTTGATCAAATTCATATTTTTTACCGAATTTTATCACTATGTTGAAAAATCCAACTATTTGCTGTTAAAAGTTCATGCTTCTGGTCGAAAAGCCTACTATAAGATTTTTGTTTAAAAGTTTTATTACTTCGATGACAATTTATTTAATTGGTTTAAAATTTAAGAATTTGGTTACAAAGTTCTTTTTTCTTTGTTTTAAGAGTTTTTGTTTACATTTCCTTCTCTTTTGACTAGAGAATCTTTATTGGTTGAAACTTAAATTCTTTTCATGAAAATTTGCCTTCTTAGTTTAAACATGCATATTTTTTATAGAAATTGTATATTTTTGGTTGGAAATGCAACAGGCTTATTGTATAATAATTATTTATACAATTATTACATTTTTTGACGAGAACTCATCTTTTTTCGTTGAAATTTCCATTTCTTCATTAAAATGTTAACACTTTTATTAAAAACTCAGTTTTTTGTCGAAAATCCATTTCGTTGATTGAAAATTGAACTATTTCGCTGGAAATGCGTTTTTTGTTAAAAAGCAATTTCTTTAACTTCCAATAATTGAACAATTTTATTTTTTATGCAAAATTAATTATGTTTATTAGAAAATTGAAATTTTTGGTTGAAAATTATTCTGTTTATTTTTTGGGTAGAAAATTAATCTACTTTTTTGCAAAAACCTCTCGTTGGTGGATATGTTAAGAACTTGGTTGAAAGTTGACCTCCTCTGTGAAGAATGCATTTTTTTGCTTAGCGGTATGCCATTTTGGTTGGAAATTTATCTCATTGGTTAAAATTTAAACTATTTTGTATGAAAATTCGCTTCTTTTGTTGTTAAAAACCAAAATGACAAAAAACGGAATTCATGTTGTTTGTTTAAAACTTCTACTGTTTGGATGGAAATTTAATTATTTAATTAAAAATTAGTATTTTTGATTTGAAAATCCAATTAATTGTTTAAAAATTCAAGTATTCTATTTGGTAAAAAATTCATCTTTTTGCTTAAAAAATTAATTATTTAATTTTGTTGAAAATTCCGCTACGTTAAAGTCATCATTTTCTGTGTGAAATTCAAATGTTTAAATGAAAATTCTTCCTTTCGGATTATAAATTCATATTTAATGGTAGAAAAGTTATCCTTGGTTGAAAGTGAATTTCTTTGTTGGAAATTAAAATTTTTCTAAACAATGCGTCTTGTTAGCTACACGGTTAGAAACAATTTCGATTTCGATTACTTAAATTGTTCAGGGCGCACGCAAATCAATTATTTCCCCATAATTTGATGAAATATTTAGACTTTTTTAAATCAAAGAAATGATTAATCAATTCAAAAGGATATTAATTAAGTTAAAAATATATTTATCTGATAAAAAGAGCTGCTGCATTTATACTAATGTAGCAATTCTTTAAATTGAAAATATAATGTGTTAAATAAATATTAATTTCTTGAGTCCAAGAAAATTTTTTTCTTTTAACACAAAAAATTAAATCATTCATAACAGAAAAACATTTAATTATTCGATTCTTAGGTTATTGTAAAATAAATATTACGCTAATTTGTTTTTTGTCTTTGTCCATACTTATGTATGTAATAAGAGGTACCCATAAATACCTTTTGATTAAAACGTAAAAAAATTAGACTTTTAATTTTTTAACAAGATATCATCCAAGTCAGCAAATGTAATCATTTTCCATAACAAATTTTTTAAACCTATATCTACGATTATATATTTTCTACGAAAACTAGCAAAATTCACAAATATTACAACTCTATTCATTCTTATCAAGCGATTAATTGCCTTTGACTATTGAATCAGGAAATGTCTCGACTAATTGAATTATTATTAATTATGTACTAATCTTTGATGGCTCACTTTTTGCTAATCGAATCGTAAAATTTCACTTGGAATTAGTTAAATTTAACAAATTCTTATTCAGAGACCTCACAGTATCTTTTGCATAAGAAAAAAATCTATACAATTAAAATAACCTATTATTGGCTTGTAATTGCATATACTATATGTATTCGAGCTGATGCTCATTCAAGGCAATAATTTTCACTAAGTTTGTTAAATTATTGCAATTTTCAAAAGAAAATAAAGAAAAAGGCGATTCATCGTTTGTAATTTAAAGTGTGAAAAACCTTCATTTTTCTTAACTTTTTTCAAACACAATTAGAAGGCAATGCTTTTAATTGGGACTGGTTACGTCACGTTTACAATGTCAGAATATAACCGTCTTATTGTTTCAATAGAGATAAGAATGGAATACCTACTTTTATTGAAATTATATATCTTTCACGTTTTGCACGTTTTAAATTTTTTTATCATTATATAAAGTCCTGAATAATTTTTTTGAATTATGTTTAAAAACGTACTATACGTTTTTTGAATAAAAAAAGGTTTTTTAAGATGAATTGCTCCATAGAAATAAATAAAATAATATATCTTCTTAAAACTTAATGCTTATTGAATTTTTAATTAGACACACAAAACTGAAATTAATTACAAGAAAAGAATTATTATCAGTTTCTTTTAAAACCTATTTAAATATAAATTTTATAAGAGTATTGAAAAAATTAGAAAAGGTTTTTGAATATTTTAGATGTTTCGAAATTGATTCTAAAAGTTACAAACAAATTTTTTGTATTTTGCAAGACTTAAAAAAATTCCTAAAAATAATTTTAGCAGGCTTAAAATTTTAGTGAAATTTTAAAAGTTCATTCAAACGTTAAAAACATTGCCTTAAAATGTTTGAAATTATCGTAGTAATTTTAAGAAGATGTGTTTATTCACTTGAAATGTTCTTTTACAATTTTGGTTACAGTTATTAAAAAAATTAAGATATTTTATGTTTTATTTTTTAATATTACCAAATTGTAACATTTTAATCTAAAAAATCTTCTAGTATTTTCCAAAATTTAAGAATATCTGTTGGAATCTTTTTTAATTGTAAAATAAAAAATCAGAAGAATTTTTTCCATAAATCTTTAAAAAAATCTGTTTCTGTAATCCTTTAAAATTACTTTTTTAAATAAAAAATCATTTTAATTTTTCCCAGGGACCTAAAAAATTTTTCTCATTTTATTGAATTCTTACTAAATTCCTAAAATATCTTATAAGTGTTGATTATTTTGGCATCGTTTCAAAGCTTCTAACTGTATCTTAAACTTAAATTTGTTCTAAAATTATGTACTATGGCAAAATTATGCTTAAAATTGTTTTAAACTCTTTTTGAACATTTTAGGAAATAAATAAAAATGTTTTGTAATATTTGTCTATTTTTATCTAGAATTTATTAAGAAACAAATCATTTGAAATCTTGAGCCCTTCAAAATTAAGTTTACCCAACATTTCTTTTAAATCTTGAAAAATTAAAACAATTGCCTTAAAGTCTTCCATATTATTTTTCTTCACATATTTTGAGATCTTCAAAACCTGACACTATTCTTTTAACATTGAACCTAAACTTTTTCAAATTTTTCAAGAAATCTGAAAAAAATGTAATCTCAAAATGTTTAAAAATAATTGAAAAACTTATAATTTTTGTTTGAATTCTTCAAAATAAGATTTTTCATAATTTTGTTTTCTTATCTCTTTGAAAATGTGAGAAGGTTTAGAAATTATACTGTATTTGGAAAAACTTAAGAAGAGAATTATTCCCCAATATTAAGTAATTATTTACAATGTAAATGCCCTCTTTTATCAATAATGTTTACAAAAATTTATCAATACATTTTATGATGAAGTAAAATTATTTGTTTGGCGCGATTTCAACATAAGTTATATTCATGTAGTGTCGCAAACAATCAGTCTTTGGACAAAAATTTGTTCGATATTTTTGAGATATTTAGTGACGTCGCTTTTTTAGGGAAATGAAAATGTTATCTACTTGGATTAAATGTACCTCCCCCCCCCCCACATAATAGATCTTAACGAAACAAGAAACCCCTTTCCCCTTTTAATGTTACGTAATATGTGAACGCTCCCCCTCCCCTATTGAATTGGGAAATATCCCGACTACCCGAATTGGAAATTTTCTACAAATCTTTGGTGGATCACTTTTTGCTAATCATATCTAACGTTTCACTAGTGAGTACAGTGAAACATCTATAATTCATACCGCCAATAATTCGAATTTTGGATAATTCCAAGTTTTTTGTTGGTCCCTGCCAAAACTCCTATCCTTTGAATGTTAAATATATTCTATAATTCGAATTTTGATCATTTGAAGTTTTCGTTAATTTGAATAAAATTTGACGTCCCGAGTGAGTTTATAGTTTCGATAATTCGAAGTACAAGAGCTTTTATTTGCGAAACTCAAAGAAGATGCAGACCTGAATTTATAGACAATGTATACCCGAGTTCTGTCCGATTTAAGCATAGCTCGGCAACAATGAGCAGATGCAGAGAATGTCTAATTGTTCTGAGAAAACCGATTAAGTGCAATAGCTTGTCGAGTAATTTCTCGATCTTTTCTGCGTATTATGTTCATCATGTTTGGAGGATTTTTGAAAGGTGGGGAAACTTTGTACCCCGTATCTAAGATGGTTATAGCCAATAAAAATTGACTATTGTGTCCAGTATGTTTTCAAGAGTAGTATATATAGTAGGAACACATTTTGCAAAATACTCAATCTAAGTTTTCCGTCTGAATTCCAAAGTCAACCATTTTTTTTATAATATGGAGAGAAAGAATTATAAACCTTTAACTTTAAGTGACAAAATCAAAATGATTCAAGAAATTGAGAATTGTGCAAAGAAAAAGAGCGACATCGCGATAACCTTTGAAATACCAGCAAACACATTACCCGAGTCGAAATGTAGGCCCTATTTTGAAGCCGTAACCAATATGGATGAATAAAAATGAGTTTTGTTATTTATCAGAAAAAATAAAATAATATCTGTGATATAAATATCAAGGACATTCGCAGTTATTTTTCTAAACATATTATTCATAGAAATTTTTGATTATGACGCTAAAGCATAGTGCACTGAAAAATCCGCAAGTACTAAGAAAGGAACCAGAGATCGCACGCATCGAGTATTTATCAAACGTCAATGCCCTAAACGATTCAGCTCACGAAACGCGTTAGGACATTTTTGATAAAAATCATTAGCACTTGTAAAATAATTCAAGGTCCAAAATATTTTTCAATCCAAGACAATTAATTGAATAATTACTTTTTTTACTCTCTGTGACGTTAAATATTTGAAACGATCTTTGAAGAGTTTAATATACATTGGTTCTGTTTTTTAGAAGTTTTCTACGTTATAAGCTTTAAAAGAACTTGAGGCTACATATTTGAATTTGATGCTGTGTTATTTATTACTTAAGTGCACGCAATTTTAAACTTTCTGATTTCAAAAAAAAAATATCTTACGGTAAAAAAACCCTTTGTGCGAAAAATTGTTTTTTGCGCTGATTATAATTTTTCTCTCATTTTATATTCTCCTCAGAGAAGGTATTAGATTTGTGTAAAACTCCCCCCCCCCCTGACCCCAGTTTTTGTCAAATGTCTACATTTTGAGACCCCCTGAATCTGTAAAACAGGTTTTTACGAATGTGCCTGTCTGCCTGTATGGCTGTGTGTGTGTCGGTCTGTGAACTCGATCAATTTTGAAAAAAATTAATCTATTAGATTGGCCTTTGGTATACTGGTTGAGTGTCCTAAACTAAAGGTCAAGTTCGGTAGGCAGCTATTTTGGATAAAAATTCAAAAAGTAGGCACATTTTGAATATTTTGAGACCACTTTTTTCAAAATTCAAAAAAACTCAGTACGGTCAACCAAACAGTCAACTAAATCTGCCGCTGCGTGAGCACATTCTTATCACAACTTTTTTCTTTTAATTTCTTTTCCGCCTTGTGTGCGGGGTTTCAAAAAATTTAACTTCTCATGGTTTTAAAAGTAAGCCCATTTTGAAAACTTTGTAAGTACACATTTTTTCTTGGTTCATAAATTCTCTGTACAATTGTTCATAGTACTTGAAAAGAAAAATGTTACTTTTCGATAGCCCTACAAGATTATCATATTAACTTTTTTAATTTTCTCGAAAAATTAAAACTTCAAATTTTGACTGCACAAAAACTAATAAAAAATAAAAAATTGCATTTTGGGGTCAATCTATGCAAGATAGGAAATAAATGACAAGACAAACATTGTGCACCCAAAAAATATCTAAAAATTTGTTATTAATCACTTTTTATAGGACACGTAGTTTTTGTTTTATTTATAAAAAAAACATTGAAAATACAAAAGTTAAATTTTTCGAAACATGACATAAGCTAAGCAAAAATTACTAGTTGAGATTTTTTGACCGAAAGAAGAGCAAAAAGTTTTTTATTAATTTTTTTTTTACATTTTCATCAGAGAAGGTATTAGATATGTGTAACATTTGATACCTTCTCCAGTTTTGTCAAATGTTCACGTTTGGAGACACTTTGAATCCGAAAAATAGGTTTTTACAAATGTGTCTGCCTGTCCGTCTGTCTATATGTATTTATGCCTGTCTGTCTGTCAGCACGATAACTTTTGAAAAAATCATTCTATTAGAGTGTTCTCTTGTACACTCTTTTAGTGTATCTCGACTGTTTTTGAGATAAGTTTTTAACGGAAAATGGAATATCTTAATTTTCCGTTGACGATATTGATTTGCAACCAACGAAATCAGTTATTAACTAAAATGATTAATCTTGGATTAAATAATAAAATTTTAACAAAGTAGTAGCCGTCTTTGAAAGCCTTAAGATAGTTATAAGCCTCTAGAAATCATTAAAAATCGATCAAAAATCTTCAAAATATAATAGATTTTTATTGTCTAAAATTTACTAGTAATTATTTTAAATTGGCAAAATATTTGAAATACGTGGAAGTTCTATCAAATTACTCAAACCTTCAAAAATTCTTAAAAACTCCTTGCACTACTTGGAAACCTATTCATTAAAATCATTGTAAGTCAGAAAAATTCATTAAAATATGTAGAAGCTATTTCATATGGCTTTAACATAAATAAAACTAAAATTATCAATTAAAGTTCTCTAAAACAATTATAGTTTAAATCTCTAGCCGTTTTTGAAACCTTTAAAAAACTGGGAATGCAATAAAATCTTTAATGTTGGGAAATTTGGTTAAATTCGTAAAAATCCCTAAAACTGTGAAATCTGTATGTGAAATTCCTATGGAGACCCTTAAATTTTGTGAAATTATATGACTTTTCTCAAAATCATTGAGAATGCTAAAATATCTTGGGCATTCCTTAACATTTTTTCAATCTCTTCAAATGCTTTCCAATCTCTTAAATTGCTTTTCAATCTTCTAAAATATATAAATATACAATAACTGCAGATCATTTAAAATTCTCCGAATATTTATAATACTCTTTCCAGAAAAAATTTTATATCCATAGAAAAATTAAATTTCCTTAAAATGCCTTACTCTCCAAATCTGAACCAGCGAAAGTTCGCTGATTCTCTCTGCCCTCTAACGACCAAATACTTATAGCTGAAAATCAGTGAACTTTCGCTGATTCTGATTTAGAGAGTAAAATCCTTTGCAATGCAATTTATTTTCAAAATTATTTAGAAATTCCTTAAAGTTTAGCTTTTACTTTTTGGAAATCCTACAAAATTATTTTCAATTCTTTAAAGTTTTTAAAATACTTCAAAATTTTTTAGAATTTGATAAATTAGTTTAAAATCGTCGAAATCTTTTACACTTTCGTATTATATTGTAAATAGATGTTACAAAGGTTATTGACATTCCTTAAAATTATAGTCAAATCTCTTGAAATTCTTTTTTAAGTAAAATTGAATTAATGCGTTTGATGCTTTTAATTAAACATTGTGTAAAGTATTTTTTATTTCTGCTTTATATTCTAATAATTGCACCAAAAAATGATAAGAAATTAGTTTAATAATTCTATGTACGGCTATTTCTTAAAACTTTCCTTTTCTGAGTTCAAGAATAAATAAAATTTTTAGAAAAAGTACTAGAAATGGAATAATTTGAAATTAAAAAGTTCAACACTGCAAATATGCAATATTCAACGTTTTGAAGCAGTATTATTATCGCCATTCTAATCTTGAATCATTCAATTTCGAGATTATTGAAATTAAAGTAAAATTATTGTTCAATTAGGAACTTCTTAAATTAAAATCGACACCACTTCAAATCCCTTCTAATGAAGTTATCCAATCATCAAAATTCGAATATAAAAATTTTCAATTTCGAGAGCTTTTGTTTTAAATATTTTCAATTTAAAATTATTTAATTTAGAAGTGCCAAATGCTGAATTTCTTTTAATTCCATTAGAAAAAGACCTTTTCTCAAGTTTCACCTAATCTAAAATATAGTGAATTGAATCGCTTTCAATTCAAAATCGTTCAATACATTAATTTTCAAACCCTTTCAATTGAAAATTATTATTTATTATTTACTATTTCAGAAATTCTTAAAACTGAATATTTTAAATGGGTTTTTTAAAAAATACGTGAAGAATTTAAGGGAGGGGGGGGGGGGGTTCGGCGGAAGTATCATTCTCCGTGTTAATACCAATGGGAAATTATCACACAGGGGAGGGGGGGGGGTAGAAGATCCTGAAAAATATATCACGTATTTTCTGAATGGCCTCAGCTTTGTTTAATAAAGGATTTTTAATATATTTAAAAGTTTGAACATTATTTAATAAAAAAGGCTAAATATGAAATAGTTTTTTAATTAAGGGGCCCCCCTTGATAAAAACTATTTATTAAATATAAAATAAAGTGAATATCTAAATATTTTTGATTTAGGTGTTCAAAAACACGGAGTAAAGTAGGTTCTTCCTCATCGTTTGATTTGACGAATTTGCGATACAAAATACTGGCTTCACATAATAATAATTGTTCAGATACACACCTTCAGTCGCATATTAATGCTGAACTCGCTCTTAGCAGTCGAAGGTCTAAGGTAGCAATCCAGGAATGTTACTTTTGACTATAGTGGGTATTAGGGTCATTGGAAAAAAATATTTTCGATTCTAAAAAAGCATACTAGCTTATGTTGTACATTCTTAATTTAAAAAATGGATATGATTTAGAGGTCTCCTTTTAGAGTCTGTCCTTTTTATTGATTATCTACAGTATGTTAAAATCTTATAGAAAAATATGAAATAAGTAAAAAGAAATTATTTTTTTTTTTAAAAGTGATTTTCAAAAGTTGCATTGAATGATGTAAAATTATCTGAATGTAAATGTGGATAATTGTACATGTCTAAACGTATGATAAATTTATTTTCAAGGCATTAAAGAAATTGAAAAATTTTTTGACTAAAAACATACAACTTATGCTAGTGTGTGTGTTCAAGAATTGAATATAATTTTCTTTTTGCCTTATAAAATGAATCACACTAGTGGGTATAGGTTAAAAATATTTTAAAAAGGAATGACTAATTATTTATTCAAATGATAATATAGGTGCGAGAAGTCGCGACAAAGAATACAGAGTGTCATCTTTCAGTAATAAGAGATGATTCATACACAAGACGTGATAAAAAAAGTGAATCCAGTAACAATAGAATGAATAATGGTTGCAATAATGATCGATTATCCACCAGTCATTCTCCAAGGTATGCCAAAGTCTAAAACAAGAGGCTTAAGTCGTATGATATAAGTTCTCTTAACTCAAACAATGATTTGAGCAATCGTGGAAATATTTATTTATTTGTTAATATTTACTGGTCAGGAAACTAAACACAGAGTATCTGTAAGTAAAAAAAACCTGGGAATCGGGAAAAATTTAGGGAATAATAAATAATAATATATGAATAATAATAAATTCGAAATTTGAACATTTTTGTTTAAAATTGTTTTATTTAAATTAGTTAAGAAAAATTATACAATTTTCAAAAAGAATTATGACGACCATACTGATATAATATACTTGTCAATATTTTATTCAGCCTTTTAGGTGAGAATTAAACTATTTTGGTAGTGAATGATTTTTTGATTAGAAATTCATAAATAAAGTAATTAAAAATGCAACTTGTTAATTTCGCACTAATCTTCTTTCTTAAGAATTCTTCGTTTTTTAAATTAAACTATTTTTCATTTAAAATAAAAATCTTTTTTGGGTGAAAAATATACTATCAGATTTTTTTACCAAAAAATTAGTTTTTTTGGTTGAAAATTGAACTACTTGGTTAAAGGTGAACTACTTTTTCAAAAGACAATTTTTGGTGTAGATTCATCATTATAGTTAAAACTTCATGTTTGATTGCATTTTTTTCTTAACTGAAAATTTAGCTATTTTGGTTAAAGATTCATGATTTTATTTGAAACTGCATCTTTTTGTTTCAATATTGAACGGTATTGTAAAAAATTAAACGTTTTTAATTAAAAATGTAAATAGTGGGGTAATAGTTAAATTAATTTGTTTAATTTAATATCTTTTATCCAGATTGATTTTTTAAACTGAAAATGTAACTTTTACATTTTTGACTGAAAATTGATGTTTTTTAGTTATAAATTTGTAATTGTTATTAGAAATATAATTTTCTTAGTGTAGAATTTCATTTTTTTATATTAAAAATGCAACCGTTTGGTTGCAAAGGAACTTTTATTGTTATAATTAATATCTTCTGGATGAAAATTCAAATGTTTTACTGAAACTTTACCTTTCGGCTATGCTTGTTGATAATTTGAATATTTTATTGAAAATCGTTTTTTTTTTTTTTTGTTAAAAATTCTTTTATTTACTGAAAGTTCAAGTTTTTTATTTCTGGTTGAAATTGTATCTTTTTCAATTTAAAAAATATCTTTTTGAGTTCGAAATTCATATATTTGTTTAAAAATGAATGTATTTCGATGGATATTCATCTTTTTTGGTTTTAAAATGTATCTCTTTTGGTGGAAACTTTTTATCTTCTTTGATTTAAATGTAAACCATTACAAGTTTTTTTTATAATTTATATTTGTAGGTATAAAAATAAATTATTTGGTTAAACCTTCTTGAATTGCGTTAGTGTTTGTTTCGTAGAAAAAAGTAGCAGCTTTCGAATTCTTGATTAATTATGATTAATTTATGAATATTATGTAAAATGATTACAATAACAGAGTTTAATGGTAATGAACAATTTATAATCAGGTTGTGAATACTGCCGTACAAATTAAAAAGATACGTGACATTGCCTCTTATAGTGCTTCTCTTAAACTTGGCAATGAAAAAGTCGACCTAAACGGCAATGTCACTTATGTATCTTTGTAGTTTGTACGGCAGAATAGTTATTAAAAATTTTAGAGCACATTATGTGTACAGTGAACTTCACTGTGTTTTAAAACTTGTTTTTTTGTAGTTTTATCTTGAAGTTACAAAATGTTAGAAATTTCTTTAGCGGGTTGAGAATGATTTTATCTTTAAAAATACACAATTTTTCGAAGAGATTCATAAGAGTTGATAAGCACGTGCCTTTTTGATTACATATTATTGACTTGACTGCACTATTCAAGAACAAATTTTTCCTCTTATTTATATAAATACATTAATTCCTGTTGGTTTTTGTCAGTTGTTTTAGAATACGATCGAGATCTGCCAATTTTTCTGACTCTGAGAAACATTTCGAGTCTCGCCAGTCGACTAAAATTGGAACACCGCCTGTTATGAATAATGTCAGTTCCCCAAAATGCAGGCAAAGTCCAAGAGATCCTGTTCAGATTCGGACACCTCGTGTTATGAAATCTGTTTCTCTCAATTGTGACAATGGGGTATGTATTACTGAATATGAGATGATAAGCCCGCGTGGAGAGCTTCTCCTAGTGGAAGCGATTAGAGTAAAGTGGATGAATCTCTTCATCATACATGAATTTGTATTATAACTCCCCGACAGCAGTAATTTTTTTACAAGTTTTCATTGTAATCTCTCTCAATCTAAATTAGTGAAATTTTACTGATGCAACTGAATGCTAATGCCTCCCCCCCCCTTAAGATGGCTCAAAAATGCCTGAAATTACTGAAATGGACAATTTTGCACAAAATATTCACATATGAGCTCTATTATTTCCCTCTTTTTACACAAATTATTTTTATTTTATGAGAACCATATTTTTAGAAACTTTTAAATTAATTTACAATTGTTTGAATTATTTTTTTCATCTAATAGTTCAATAAATTGTACTTTTTTGAGTTTAAGATAGTTGTGCCAAAAGCCAGATATCTAACAAAATAGTTTTTCTATGCTTTTAAGAATTAAAATGACCATTTATGTATGAGTAGACTTAATTGTTTTCACGGAAACGAACACAAATTATTTTGCTGCTAACTTGCTACTGTCATGTTTTTCAAAATGACAGAAACTGTTAATTATTTAAACTATTTTTATGATAAAATGCTTACTTTTTATCTTGGTTCATTGAAAAGGTTTATTTTTGTGCTGAATACTATGTAGGGTCGAAAAAAATGTTAAACAGAAACCTTATTTCAACAAGGTCTACCATTTTTATGTGAACCATTTTTTAAATGAAACTCATAGTATTTGTTTGAGTCGTAAAAAAGCACATTAAAAATAAAAAATAAGAATGTTTCTACGCAGCATGAAGATTCTTTAAATAATATTACGATTGAAAAATCTTGCGAAAAAGCGGCAAAAATAATTTCAGTGTATTCATTAAAATTTTGTTAAAACATTATTTTACGGAAATTCCATAAAAGCTTTTTTTTACATAAATTGAGAAACTATTATATCATTGCCCTTCGATCCCTCTTAATTGTTTCATTCTCCGAAAAAAGAAATTTCCTATTTTTTTAAATCGGTCAACATAAATCCGTGACCCACGGTTTGGAAAGTAACGAGGGGGTTTAAATAGGAAAAGCTCGCTTTTCGAAAGAATTTAAAGAAATAAGTACTTATTTTGATCTTTTCGGAAATTAAAGGTTAGTCACCTTTTAAGAAATGTTTAAGGAACTATTTTCATCCAATAAAATTTAGCTTTGACGCCCCTAAACCATTTGAATTTTTCCCGGAAAATACCCCAAAATATTTTAAATATTGTTTTTATGTAAAATAAAATTCATGCCGAGGACTGTATTTTTGAAAATTGTCTTTGAATTAAATAATACTTGGAAACTTGTGACTAATCGAATATAAATAATTTCAGCATAAATTAAAAAAATTTTTTTAGAGAAATGAGCTTCTAGCGTTTAAAGTTTAGGTTGATTTTAAAAGTTCAGGGGAGCAAGTTGACGTTGACTGATTTTATAGGAAAAAATAGGGAATTTCCACTTCCAGGAAACGAAGCAAAATAATTCTGTTGAGTAGTTTTGGTTTTCCTTACCAAAATTTGGTTGTGACTACCAAAAAAGTAGTTGGAGTTACAAAACTCACTTTTCGTTGAGTGTACCAAAGAATATTTTGAGTACCTATTTTGGATGAATGAGGCGTAGGATCTGTAACAGATGTATTTTTAAGTAAATGATTTTTACATTTCAATATTCGTTCTATATTATCAAACACATTTTATTAAATCAATACATTTTGTCCTTTCCGTTTTTTTCTCGTAGAGAAAATATTTTGTATTTTATCTATAAAATACACTTTTCCCGGGACAAAATTAATGTTTACTTTAAAAAAGTGTTATTTCTTTGACAAAACGATTTTGTTAAGTCTACCAAAGTTTGGTTGGCTGGACAACAAATAATTTTGTTGTGATTTCAAATATTTAGATCGTTCAGAAAAACTATTGTTTAAATTCTACAATATTCTTGTTAAGTCTGAAAAATAATTGTGTTCAGCTAACAAATACTTAAATAATTTATACAAGGTAGTCAATTCAACCAAACAATCCAACGAAATAATTTGCTTAGATCAACAAAACGAGTTTGTTGCTTCTAAACCAACCAAATAATTTGGTAGGCACAACCAAACTTTGTTTCGTCAAACAAACATGTTTCTCAGTGTTTCTCAGTGTGAAAATATATAGGCGGTTATAGAATCCGGCTCCTCAATAATAATAATAACTTAAGTGTAACGCTTAAATGAACTCCATTTTGTTACATAAGTTATTTTATCAATGATGAAGTACTTTAATTCTTTTTTATTAGCTACCGTTTCTTCTCCAAATTAATGAGCCATCTGGTCGCAATGGAGAACTTCGTTTAAAAGTTAGATCTTTAAATGGAGGAACAGTCTACCTTATACATATATCTGTAAATGATACAGTTTCTAGAC
The DNA here is from genome assembly GCF_010883055.1 of Belonocnema kinseyi. Taxonomy (NCBI): domain Eukaryota; kingdom Metazoa; phylum Arthropoda; class Insecta; order Hymenoptera; family Cynipidae; genus Belonocnema; species Belonocnema kinseyi. The sequence goes on along the minus strand of NC_046664.1, from coordinate 40,937,350 downwards.
TTTATCATATTTTGGATAAAATGATAATAAAAACTCGTCCTAATTGGAAAAAGTATCACATTGTAACCAATGGGTAATATTTCATTTCTTACATAACATTTTCTTTAATTTAGTGCCATAAGCTCGCCATTATTTTTCACTTTTCGATTTTCTATGGTGTCACCCCTCAGTTTTGTGTGATTGCCCAAAAAAAATCTTTAAGTTTAACCAAAATCGGACAATATTTAGTGGTCACCCAGAGACGATAAAGTTTCCTATTGATTTGCCATGGAAAAATCAGCTTTTTTAAACCTAATTTTTAAAGGTCATGAAAATATACAAATAATTCCGTATTTGATCATGTTGTTCAGAATTCGTCAGAGAATAAGAATCAATCATAAATTTTGATGTTGAAAAAAGAAATCTCCATAAGTGCTACATTTGAATTTTACATAATATTACGATTTGGAGAACACAAAAAATTTACTTAAATAATTTACAACTATTTAAATAACGCCTTTGTCTTCAAATATATAGTTAACTTAAAAAAAGCAGGAGAAATTCTTTATCTTACCAAATTTTCGACAAATAGAAAAATGAAAGAAAAACGCATTTACTCCTCTCTATCGATAAAAAATACGTAAAATCAGTTCAGTATAATACACTTCTAAGCGATTTTAATTTGCTTAAACATTTAAAGGTATTGTTAGAAAATAAATTAGTACCTCAAATATACATACAAACAAAATTAAATTTTTCAAACAATACAAATTTGTTTAAATATTGACGAGTATTATTAGAAAAGCAATTGGTACTTCAAAATAATAAAATCTGTCGGGAATTTTGGTGAGATAAAAGGTTTGTACTGATTTTTTAGGTAAGCTGTATATATGAACGAAAACATGTCACTTAAATAATTGTAAAATTATTATTAAAACAAATTATTTTATATTGTTATAATTGATTATAAAACTCATGATGTCTAGAAAATATGTTCTATTCTTGACTTACCTGAAAAAAATAAATTGTTTAAAGAAAAGCAAATTATTTAATCAATTAAAAATTAGATCAAATATGACTCAGTATTCTTAAATGACCAATTATTGATTATTTATGGATATAAGATTTTCAAAAATCTATAATAAATCACAATATTATGTAAAATTAAAATTTGGCACGTATGGAGGTTTTTTTTGAGGACCCACAATTCACCACCAAAATTTATAATTGTTTATTATTTTCTGACGAATTCTAAATAGCACACTGAAATACGTAATTATTTGTCATATTTCACTACCCTCAAATTTTTAGATTTTTTCAGGGCATTTAAACAAAACTGAAGAGCGAGATCAAAAAAATACAAAAAAAAAATCATCAGGTATTAATCAGAACTACCCTATTTTTGCAGTAATCTGATAATACAGTTTTATTTGCCAAAACTGCAGAAATTTGAATTCGTTTATATAGTGACATGAATATACAAATACAAAAATATTTTATTTTGAGCATTTGATACTCAAGGAAAATATACAATTGAATGGTTTAATTTTCTATTTCATACAAAAATACTGTACTAAGTATAGATAGCTGAAGTATCTAATAAAAAAATTTTGTGCAATGTTCTTAATAATCTAATGCTAAAATAAAAATTGAAAATCAAGAAATTATATTTTGATAAAAAACTAAAAAGAGAAAGGTGTTTTTGTATATATCATCTAAATATTCGGTTTGATTGAATAACTCAAAATAATTTGATTAATTTGTAATGGCAATTACAAGTTTTTAATTTGTTATATGTCGTTTATGAACATTTTTTCAGTTTTGTTTATGTAAATTTAATGGGCGTAAATAACCCACGAAAAAAATCCTAAAAACTTATTTTTTGTTGAAATTATATATTAAAAAAAAAAGACGAGAAATATAATTTTGTTAATTTTTACAAAAAGTTGCCAAAAATCATGTGTTTTTTGAATTTTTTTTTTGACACACTTTTTAATGAACTATAGAAACACGCGCATATTTTTATAACACAAACAAAAAAAAAATTTTCTATATAAGCAGTTTGAAAAAATTTGTTGGAAACTTAAAGATATGTACGTTTTTCCTTATTTTGTTAAGAAGGAACATACAAAACACAAAACATTTTTTTGTGATTTAAAATACGAATTAATCAAATTGAATTTTTCGTCTTAATTTAAATATTATATTTCGATGAAATAAAGTTTTTCTTGGTTTTTTCCGTGTAAAGTATTTTACGTCCATAAATCTTATCCCGAAAAAATTGGAATTTTTTATTCTAAACGCAAAAAATTTAAAACTTGTAGGTGTTTGATCAACTTGCCTAGTTAGGAAAAATTTTTTGACTTTTTTTAAATTGTTCGTAATGCCTCAAAGAAACTTTTTGGTACTATTACTAAAACATCTTATTATTGTGAATTCTTTCAACCCACCATGCTGCATATGTTTTGGTCAGTGTAAATTGTGTACAAAGTTTAAAGACAATAAATTCTTTCAGATTAGTATTTTATTTTGAAAATTTATTCTGACACCTGCTTTTAATTTTGCAGATATGAATCAAAAAGGTTGGATCGTCTGCAAATCACATTGAAAGAATACGGAATTACTAGAGATAGTGTCCTTCATTTAGTCAATGGTTGATGTGTATTTTAAAGTTTACGCAACATGAATAGAGAAGCAACTGAATATAAAAAGTAGTTTGAAAAAATATCAATGACTTTGCAATTTTAAAAAGTGTGTACCGAAAAATTAAGTAAAAACTCTCATGGTAGTAGCTTTTAATATACTATGATTGGAAGTTTTCTAACCTATCGACTATAGGCAGCTTACCTTCAGTAGGTATATGGTACATTTATTTAAAAATAAGAATATTGACCGAGTTTCCAAAAAATGAAAAAATTTAATGTTTATTATCAAATTTGTATATTGTATTCAAATTTGCAGCATTAGAGCTTAAGAAAAGTTGTGAGCACTGGACACCGACAATCGATAAGTAGGAAAACTCAGAATGAAAAGAGAAAAATGAAAATGACGAAAAATAATTTATTTTTTTAACATTTGTATTTTTTAACATAATAGTTCAATTTTCAATTAATAAGTTAATTTTTAACTAATTACTTACATTTTCAAGAGAAAAAAAAAATCAGATGAATTTTAAGCCCAACAATTTTCATTCCAAAAACAGGAATTTTTAACAAAATACATAAATTTTCAAACAAAGTCGTGGTATTTTAACCATAAAGTTGAACTTTTTATTATATTATCAATAAGAAGTAGCTTATTTAAAGATAGAATCAATTCACTAATTGATATTAGTAAGAAAAAACTTATTCAAATTCATGTAGAACCAAAAAGTTGTAATTTTAACTACAAAAAAAAGGAAATTGCTACTAAAATAATTAAATTTTTCAATCAAAAAGACGAATTTTGAACAAAATAGTTGAACTTTTAACCAAAAAAGATTTATCAGTAAAAAATATTTGATTTAAATTTCGAGAGAATCAAGCATTTGCATTTTCAACTTAAAAAGATTAAATTTCAATCAAATGAAATGAAATTTAAAAGTAAAAGGACGAATTTTATATAAATTAGTCGAATTTTCGATTGAAAAATATTGATTGGTAACCAAATAATACAATTTCCAATATAATAGGTGACTTTTATACAAAAAGATTAATTTTTTATAAATTAACACTAAATTTAAAAAAAATAGGTAAATTTTCAATCGAAGAGATGACCTTTCAACTTATATTATAAATTGTTAATTGGAATAATGAAACTTTCAGTAAAGAAGTAATTTTTTATCGAAAAAAAAAGAATTTAAAGAAAAATATAGTTACATTTTCAGTTGAATTTACTTTTAAACATTATTTCAGAAAACTAGAGATTACATTTTACGCACAATTTATATTAATATTTGTATTACATTATATTACTGGTTTTAATTGGTTTCAAATTTAACTGGCATTAATATTGTAATGATATTAATATATATTAATACAGAATTAAATGCCTTAATTTACTACGTAATGCCATTTTATAATATTATAAATTCTGCGGCTTTAGTTCAACAAAATAATTAAATTCCTAACGAAAGAAATAAATTTCCAATTACAATAAGGAATCTTCCATTAAAAACCTGAATTTTGAACCAAATCGTTTAATTTTTGACCAGAATGTATTTTTAACTATAGGGATTAATTTTCTACCAAAACAGACGAACTTTTCACAAAAATGCATGAATTTAAAAAAAAAAATTTAGCCCAAAATAGAATGGTTATATTAACCATAAAAACGAATTTTCTACAAAATAGCTGAAGTTTCTACTAAAAAAATAAATTGTCAGTCATAAAAAAATGAATTTTTTACTAAGAAAAATAATATTCTACCGCAAAAGACTAATTTTCAACAAAATGCATGAATGAATGAATGAACTGAATACTTAAATTTTTAAAGAAAAAATGAATTTTCAACTATGATCATGAATCTTCAATTAAAAAATTAAATTTCGAAACAAACAGATAAATTTCCGACCGCAATGATTTTGGAACCATAAATAATAATTTTTTAACAGAAAAGATAAATTTTCATTCTAATGCATGTTTTTTAACTGAAGAAGGTTGATTTTCATCCAAACACAAAGTAGTTAAATTTTCAGTTAAAAAAATTAATTCTCGAAAAAAATTTATTTTGACAAAATAGTTGAATTTTTTGACTTTTGAATTTTCAACGATAAAGACGAATTTTCAATGAAATAACAAAGAGTTTGCAGTCAATAAAGAAAATATATTACATTCAAAATGTGTTACGTCCATGCCAAAAGTACAAATTTTCCACAAAAAAGTTTGTTTTTCTACCAAATATGTAAATTTTCAATAGCAAAGAATAATTTTCGACAAAAAACATTGATATACGTTCATTATCTATATTTATAAATGATTGAAATAACTTCTTTGAGGATAAAATTTTGATTTAAATAATTCACAATAATCTGTACAATACGTTAATTATAATATTTTAAACAATTTCCAGAACTTCCAAATTTTTTGTACGCAACTTGATGTTTTTCTTCGTTTTCAAATATTAGTAAAATTCCATACGCTTTAATTTTTTGGAATTGAATTAAGCAGTGACAATGAAACTGGTGAAAAATTTGTGAACAAAACTTACAAGTAGGTCCGCCCGATAGTAATTACAAATTTGTTGTTTTTGGGCATTGAAAATGAGATCATAGCATGAAAATTGAGGACAGTGATAAAAAAGTAGGATGACTTAGTGAATCAGGACGTCTCGTAACCCTTTAAACTATTATTTATTTCAATGTTTAGTGAAACATAGCTTCTTCAAAGGAATACATGATCAATCCTAAAGTGAATGTTCCTTAAGTAGGAAAGAAACTATCAGTAAAATATCACTTTATTCCTCAGATTATTTTCGCCGGTCACCCAGATAAAGGAGGAATGATTGACTCGCGGATTAGAGGGTAAGATGGGCATTTAACGCTAGCTTAAAGTGATTAATCGTTCAGGGTGATGACACTTTGAGAGAAAAAATATGATGGCTCTCGCTTCCAAGTGAAATTAAAATAAGCTAACTCTATAGATTACAACCCAATTCGTCAATTTCAATCCACCCTTGCCCCTTTTCTTAACTAATTTAAATCTTCACTCATTAAAATCACATTCACTAAAAGGAAAAAATATTTTTTCACTTGTAATGGTATCCTTGAAGAGTTAAGGAATTAAAAAAAAAATTGAGCCGGCTTTTCACATTTCAGTAACTTTCAAAAGTATTTCATGATTTACTTTTTGTTACATTTTTATATAAACGAATAACAAAATTATTTTGAAAAGCTTCAATACAATGGACATTAAAAAGTCACTGTAATGTAGAAAGTCATTTTTTTACATTAGTAGTATATTAGTGAAATTCAACAATAAAGTTCTTCAAATTTCAGAATAAAATTTTGCATTACAAAATATTTAATAAAAATAAACTAAAACTAAATATTGCATTCTACAATTGTGTGTTTATTTTATGTTAAAATATACAATTATTCTTTGTTATATCTGTTGTTGTGTATGCCTTCCTGCCCCTTCCATTTTTAGATATGATTCTTAGAGGGGTAACACTGCCGAATTCGCAGATAGATTTTATTTTAGTTAAAAATTATCAATTGCAACATTTTATGTTGAAATTTAAAGAATCAACAAGTTTATTGTTCGTGATGACTACACTAATAATTAAAAAAATATTGTTTTCTACATCAAAGTCACTTTTTGATGCCTGCCCGAGTAAGAATGCTTCGACTTGAGTTCGACTTGGTTATGTCTTGAGTTCGTTTCCAAGACATCGATGCCTGGCTGCGTCTCAAAACTGAGTCGAGACATAGGCTTCAGTCTTACTTTTATGGCCACGACAGGTAAAACGGCGTTTACTTGTCTCAAGTCGAGCCTTGTCTTGGCTAAGAGGACGTTTAATTGTCTCAAGACAAGCCTTGTCTTGACTGAGAAGGTCGAACCTTTTTCGGCTCATAAATGAAATTAAACTTGATGATTGGAAAATTTGTAATTAGTAAATGACTAATTTTTTATTAAAAAATTCAGAATGTGTGGGTCTGAACAAGTATAACCCTTAAAAATTTTCTAAAAAAAAAATAAAAATTG
>NC_046664.1:40928840-40930588 GCF_010883055.1 Belonocnema kinseyi | reverse complement strand
TACAGGGTGGACACGCTGGGGCTTACATACATGGCGAGTTGAATGCTACCCGAATTGCATAACAGCAGGGCAAAAGGATACAAGTGTCAAAACAATATAGGTTGTGTTATACAGTAATTACAAATAATAACAGTGTTTAATTAATAATGAAGTGAGACATGTGAACTGAGAAGTAAACGTAATTTTTTTTCTTTGATAATACCATTATAGAATAGCTGCTCAGTGACAAATAGTATAAAATAGTAATAATATTCTGCGCTTCCAGTGGGCGAAGAGTGAATGGTGTTTACCGCTTATTTTTACTGCATAAAAAAAGGTATGTTATGAATATACAGGATATGTTTTAAATGAAGTGACTGAAATATTACATGCGTAAACTTTAAATTGACATTGTCTATATTTACTGATAGCGACTAGGGCAAACAAGTGAATCTGAACATAACCGCTTGAGGTTTTGAACGCAACTATGGAAACTCTCATAAACTTAATCCGAAGATGCACGAACTTGGCCGAATGGCCGATCCGAATGCAACTTTAAAGGCGCGAAATATGAAAATACCCCTGTAAAATGGCTTCTCCCCTGCTATTGTGCGATTTGGTTAGCATTCAACTTGCCATGTATGTAAGCCCCAGCTTGTCCACCCTGTATATATATATATATATATATATATATATATATATATACACAACATTGTTTAATCATTAACGAAGATTAGCTTTTCTGTCAGTCAGAATGACCCTTTTTGCTGTGGTGGTGATTCCACCACCTTTTTTTAACTTCACTAAAAATATGATAGGGTTTTATTTTCACTCTTTACATGATAATTTGAAAGGTTAATGGAAATGGAATATGCTCGTGCTTTATTTTTCACACAATGAAAAAAAAGGTTGCTGCGAATATGATATGGTTGTTTTTTCATTTTAAACTGGAAAAGGGGTAATGGTGTATTAGGCTATTGAAAAAGGGGTAGCTGTAATTCCACTCACGCCTACCTTTTTTATTTAAAAAAATATTATGATTGTATATTCACTTATTACATAATGAAAAGGAAGGTTACTGAAAATATAATATGCTTGTATTTTCACTTTTCACATAAGGAAAAAAGCTATTGAAAAAGGGGTAATGGTGTATTAAGCTGCTGAAAAGGGGATGTATCTGTGATTCTACTTACGCCTTCCTTTTTTCATTACTAAAAAAAATTTGATTGTATTTTCACTTTTACACAGTTGAAAGAAAGGTTACTGAAAAAGGGTGTGTGATCTTTCTCAACATTATATTTTTTCAAAGTATGAGCTCCTTAAAAAAAAAACGCTACCCCCTGGCTCCTAGAAATATCTATTTCTGCATTTTTTATCAAAGAAGTAGTTCTCTTTTAGTTTTAATTTTGAAAATGACTTTTTCGAAAATTTTTATGGCCACTTTCGTAGTCAGAACATCAAATTACATCGATTTACAAGGTTTCAAGAATATCGCTTTTTGTAACCTCACTACATCACTTTTCAAAATCAATATACAGTTTATGTCTACGTTTCACCTCGAAATTTTAATAATACTGATTAATAAATAATAATTAATTCTAAAATTCTTAGGTGCAAATTATTCAATAATTGATCGTGATATCCAATACATTTAAAAAATTGATATGGCTTATGGCATTGCCAGTGGAGCATAAGGAACAAAAAAAAGATTTACAAACACGTATAAATCTTCTTTTTTCTTCGCGTATTCGACTAAAAATTAAGACTAC
>NC_046664.1:40920620-40928740 GCF_010883055.1 Belonocnema kinseyi | reverse complement strand
TTGAATAGATTTTCACACAACAGAAAAAGTGTGCGTTTCTCTGTGAATTTTAGTTGATACTATATTCTTGAAAAGTCAATATTTTTGAGCGACTGCTGAAAAAAGAATGAAGGTACTTTCTCACGCTGCTTTATCTAGCCTTTGAAGAAGCAAAAGAGATTATGAAACATGCAAAAGAAAAAAAATTATAAGGGTAAACTGAGAGTGGATCCAGCCTTTTCTGTTCGCTTAATCCACTTCATTTTTTTCAAGACACTTTGTATTTTTAGTCATGCATAATTGCTATAAAAGCTAGGAAGGCCTTTTTTATACTCTTTTGTGTAAATTATAGTGTTTAAAAAAACATGTTCCTTATATTTTTATAAAAATCGATGACAATTACAAAAGTATATTTTACTTGAAATAATTTAGTTGAAAATAATTAGATGCTAATACAGAATTTTGTGTACACCCTCGAAAGGTAAATCACAAATCATATTATTCATTTAGCATATAATTATTCTGGACTAAATTTCTTACAAATCGAGTTTCGTCCAAATAAATTGAATAATTTGATATAAAGTTGATTTTTCGTTGTATATTGATCCGAAATTTAACCTATATACTTTATATTAGTTTAAACTAATTAACATATTGCGCTGAATAAGTCCAAATAAAAATAAAAAAGAAAGAAAGAGAGAAATGATAAAAAATTAAGAAACTGATTTTTCAATAAGGGTTTACAGATTTGCGCCAAATTGGCATGTGTAAATCAGATTGACATCTTATTTTTAACATAAAGTTTTTCTCATGGCATGAAAATCCTTTATCGTTGTTGTTCAAGTTATAAGTTTTGCACTTTTGATTAAAGTGAAAAAAACATGATATGCAATTTAACAATTAATTATTTTTGACGACTTAGTATTAAGATCCTTAATTTAAGAACGCTTCAATTTTTAAACGAAGTTTGGAATTGTTTAATGTTTAACACCTGAAGTTTAAAGTCAATAATTGCAAAAGCTTCCAACTATAAATCATTTTTTTAAAGTTTTTGGAATAATTTAAAGCTAAATATTTACATTTTTTAACAAATATTTTATCCAATTAGTTTTTATGAAACTTGATATAACCTAATATGATACTTTATCATACACACTTCCATTATATTTAGAAAAAATTTTTAATTTATATTTACACTTTAAAATGCGCAATTGTAACACGGTTTAATTTTTTAAGTCTTGGAGAACTTCTAGACTCATATTGAGAATTTTACTGCTCATATTTTACAAATCATTTTCTCTAATTTACTTAATGATTTAACAATTTTTAATATAAATCGTCCCAAATCGACCATAGTTTCAAATCAGCTTTAAATCAAAGATTTCAAAGCCTATAATTTTGGAAGCTTCGACTTCGAAACATTTAATTTTGATTTCAGTTTCAAGTTGTCAAATTTTAATCAATTCCTTTGAATTTTGAAAGATCCCATGTTCAAAATTTAAACCCCAAAAAGATCAATATTTAGCGTTTTGGAACTGTTCTATTTTTGTTATTGTAAACTGAAAGAATTAAATTTCGAAATTTTGTTATTCAAAGTAAAATGGTTACATTTTCAATGTTTACTAATTAATAACAGAATATTACTATTCACATTTATTTAACTCATTACAAAATATTTTCCTTTTTCAAACTTTCACTGAATCTAAAATAATTCGAATTAAATCGTTGTGAATTAAAAATCGATCAATACTTTGATTTTAAATTTCGAATACTTTGAAAGTGTCAGATTTTCGAAATTTTAATCTAAAATCATTCAGTTTCAAAATTGAACTAAAACTAAAATTGTACAATTTTTTACTATTTTAATTAGAAAAAATACGATATTCCAATTCCATTAAATTTTAAATAATCTGATTTTGAAAATGCGATTATGAAAATAGTCAATAAGTAACGTTTTCAAATTGTTTTATCTTCGACACTTAAATAAAATTAAATATCAGAAAATAAATGCCAAGGACGTAACCGCATGCTTCGCGCGCGTATATCTTATCATAAATAATTATTAAAATAAAGCAAGTATTTTTTAGAAGCCAGCCACAAAGCAATTTTTTGATTTCAAGAAATGGCACATGAAAAGAATTTCCAGTCGGAACGAAGGTGCATAATCAACATTCATTTCTGCAGTCTTAATGACCCGAGAGAAAGTAGGAAGTGTTCGTGAGACTAGTAGTATGTCAATGGATCGTTAATCGAGGGAGAAAGATGGCTCGTTTATATACCGCATTTTTTCACCAACCTTTTTCGCAAGCCCAGCTTTTTTATGCTCTCCTTGAAGCACTGAAGCGACATCCGCTGACGCATTGAGCCGTAATTACGAATTCGATTCAAACTGATAAAAAGGTATCAGTGGCGTAACTTCAAGATGCCTCTCCCCCCTTCCAATCCTCCCACTAAGTGCCCTTTTAAAAATAAAAAATAAAATAGCAATCAGTATATTTTACGACATTTCTAAGAATTAAATTATTTTTATATAAGTGGAAATGAATTCTTGCTACTGATTCTGAGTCTCTTTATAGAAGAAGTCCTTTCTACAATGCAATTAATTTCACGATATGGCAGTTACGCCACTGAAAGGTGCTGATTGAAGAACGTCTATTGCAGAGTCTATTCGGGTGAAATGTAAGAATAACTCTCCCAGGCTTTGATTTTGTGAAATACGTTTTTAATTCACTTGGAAAATTAATGAAGAAGAACTTATAAATAGTGAATAATAACATTTTTAGTCAGGGGCCATTCTTAAATTACGTCTTGCGAGCGGAGGTTTGGGAAATGTTACGGCTTGTTAGGGTCGGGGATGGGGGTAAGTTTATACTGTTACGTGATATATTTAGAGATTCAATCGTACACCGAGAGACTTTAAATATTAATATCTCTTTTATCGCATATCCATAATTCAAATAAAGCGTACGAATTTAGGGATAATCTAGGTTCGGTTAGAAAAAGTCGAATAGTGACTAAGAAAATGCAGACTAATATCTTTGATTAGAATAAATCGTACGAATTTTAGACTCTTACATAAAAAAAATACAGTATATGTAAGTCGCTGTATTAAATTTTGTAATGGATTCGAATAACGAAAATTAGTATAGTGCTTTCAAAGAAGTGAAACAGAATGTTGTACGTTTCGTTACGAACGCCTTGCAATCTTTCTTAACCACTATACGAAAAATGGGGGTCACGTGATGTTGTGTTTCATTCATTTATAATTTTACTTCAGTACATATGCATTTTATCCTTTTTTCTATTTTAAAGTAAAAAAAACCATTAACAGCGGAAACTAAAATATCATAAGAATTTTTTTGCAAATCATGGGCTTAAGAGATACCTAAATCTTTTTTTAATTCTGCCAATATACAGTGGACATCTTACACGAAAAGGAGCAATTTTTAGGCATCGAGCCATTTTAGAAGAGAAAAATAAGGAAATTTTCTAGGCCACTATAATAAGTATAGAACAATTACGTGAGTTAATTATGAATTATCTTTTTCTTTGTCCTTATAAATATATAACTGTGTAGGAACAATATAATTTTTATACATGGTGGACACGCTAGGGCTTACCAAAAAGTATGCAACACGTTTTACACGCTAATGCTATTCTTATGGAAGTGTATGCGGGGTTGCATACATTTTGATAAGCCCCAGCGTGTCCACCCTGTATATAAAATCAAATAATGTTTCTTAATTCATGAACGTAACTTTATAAAAGGACACGAAATTTTCTAATGGTACAAGCTTTTAGGAAAGTTATAATCACCACTAAAAAATTCAACTCTTAATGAAAAATGCCTTTAATATAATTAACTCTAATCTACTTGAGCCTACGAGAAAAATAGGCTTCCTTATTTTTTGTTATAAATTTCTTTTTACTATTTTAATAGTTGCTTCAAATTTGGAGCATTTTTAGCATATTCATATTTTCAATAAAATATGTTCAGGAAGAAATTCTGTTCGAACCTCCTAAAAATGTGCAATTATAGAAGACAAAAATTTTGAACTTTTTCCTTCAAAATTGAGATGAACAAAAAAGAGATTAATTATTAATTATTTAAAATAATTAAAATAAAATAATAAATATGGCAACGTGAACCTCGAAGGAAATAATCCTATAACAACATTCGTAGTCAAAAAACACTAGCTATCATTACTGAATTTTATCTTCCCAATAATCTATATCTAAAGCTTTGTTAACTTATCATTTGTGGGTTGGCCTCTGGACGGAATACCGGGAAATGACCGGGAATTTTTTGAAACCGGAAAAGTCGAGAAATGAGTATGATAGTGAATTTATTTATTCACAAAGAATTTGTCAAATTTTCAGAAGAACCATCTGTCAAATTGCTTCGAATATCACAAATATCATATGACATTATATAATCCAATTAAAAATAAATTCGATTTCAAATTTTTTTAATGTTAAGTTTAGTTATTAACTGTTTTACTTACTACATCATTTAGTTCACAACGCTTAATTCAACAATCTTTTACTTCACAATTTTTTGATTTTATGTCGTCATTTTTAAACGTAAATTTTTAATTGAAAGGTTATACAAATAAAACAATATAAATTAATTAATGGTTTTAAAAATTAAACTATATTTCTAGTTTTAAGAATTTTACAAACATTATTTTATAATATGATTCTGAATCGGTTTTAAATTAAACAATTTACAGATTTTGAAGTTGAAAGTTCAACTTTTTCAATACGAAAGCCCTAATAATTAAGCAAATTGAAATGTCCGATTCAAACTTTATAAACTAATTTCAATGTGAAAATAACTTAAATTAATATATTAAGTAATAAAACGATTTCATTTTATTTAAAATCCTATTCAAATACTGTTTAAGTCGAAAATATTACATTTTTAACCCATTTAGTTCGAAAATTTTTAATTAAAAAAATATCTGAATGAGCAATTATGCATCAAATTTTCAAAAGTAAACAATATGAAACTGAATCGTTTGAAATAGAACGCCTTGAATGGTGAAAATTTCAGAGTAAGACATTTAAACTTTTGACAATTTTAAACAATTTTTAAAATTGTTTTAAAATTTTTAAAAGGACCAAAATTGAAAAAAAATTAATTTTGGTATTTATTTTCTTTCAAATTGCTAGAGGAACTGTTTTAGGTTTACATGTTTATTGAGCGGAAAAATGTGAAGTATTGTATTTTAAATATTTTTATCAACCTTGAAATGATGAAATTCTAATTTTTGTTAAAATGGCAGAACATTTTACATTTGTTAAGTTTTTATTGAGTGGGAAGAGAAACAGTTTTTTTTTTAATTGGAAGATGGCATTTTTTTTCAAGATTTTTATTGTGTTTGAGGAAAGAATTTTTTATTTTCGTGTCTCTCTCTTAAATTAAAAAAAAATCGAAATCCAACACGTCCTCTCCTCCGATTCAATAACAATATATATTTTTTAATTATCCTCTTCTATTCATTTAAAACTGAAAATAAAAAGGTCTTTCTTCAAATAAAATCAAAATATAGAAAATGAAAAAACGCTCTATTCCAATTAAAAAAAACTGTATCTCTTCCAACTCAATAAAAAGTTTATAAATATAAAATGTATATTTATAAACTTTTTATTGAGTTGGAAGAGAAACCGTTTTTTTTAATTGGAATAGAGCATTTTTTCATTTTCTATATTTTGATTTTGTTTGAAGAAAGACCTTTTTATTTTCAGTTTTAAATGAATTAGAAGAGGATAATTAAAAAATATATATTGTTATTGAGTTGGAGGAGAGGAAGTGTTGTATTTCGTTTTATCTGAATTTAAAAGAGGATTGTTTTTATTCCTACGGTTGTTATAGAACTGTAACGAAGGAAATTCGGTTTTAAAGTTTTTCTAAATACATACGGCGCTACGAAAGTTTTGCAGTGCAGACGAACCTTTTGTAGTTTTTCGAAGTACTTTCCACCGCAGTGAATACACTTTTCCACACGTCGAAACAAGTCATCGAACCAACCCTGCCACTTTTCTTCTGGAAGATCTGCATACGCTTAGTCCCACGCTTTTAAAAGGTCAGTTTTCTTAATAAATCGACGCCCTTTTAGTTGTTTTTTCACTTCCGGAAACAAACCAAAGTCACAAGGAGCAAGATCTGGACTGTAAGGAGGGTGATCTAGAATAGTCAGTCCAGATTTTACCAAAAAAGCTACTGTGACTTTCGCTCTGTGAGCCGGTGCATTGTCGTCGTGGAATAGCTAGGTGCCAAGTCGAGATTTCGGCCTGATGTTTTTGAGTTGGTTTATGACTTGGGGTAAACATACCTGAGTGTACCAGGAATAGGTGACTGTACACTGGATTTCCAGTACGACCCTATCCACAATGCCGCGGTTCCCAAAGAATACTGCAATCATTTTTTTGTTTACAGATCGAGACTTCCGCACCTCCATTGGAGCATCCTTATCCTCAAACAGCGAGATCTTGTTTTGTGATTTTGTTCGAACGTCTTCATAATACAGACAGGTTTCGTCGCCTGTTATAATACTATTTACATCCCAAGAAGATCCCGATTCAAATCGTTTTAGCATTTTTTGGCACCATTTTACTCTCGCTGCCATTTGCTCCTCGGTCAATACTTGTGGTACCCATAGAATACAAACCTTCCTGACATGTCAATGTTCATGCAGAATTCGATGGCCTGCATCGAAGCATTTGCTCTATCTGTTGGTACGTAGTTCTTCTATTATCGTTCAGTAGCTTACTCACAGACGCAATGTTTTCCGATGTCACCACTTCCGGCGGTCGACCTGAGCGCGAGTCGTCTGTGAGACCGCAATTTCCCCTTTCGAACAGTTTGTATTATCGGAAAATTGTTGTGCGATGCTGACAATCCTTACTCAACACCGGAGACATTTCCTCAAAACTTTGGTCTACACTTAAACCGCGAGGAAAGTTTTATCGAATTGTCGCACGATATTCTTCCTTTGTCCACGACGCCATTTCGCAATCGTTCCGGGCTACGTGCTTAGACTGTACTCAGACCTGAGTCAACAGGTTTTCTCTTCCTACTTAGTTTTTGACGCTGTTTCTAATGACGCAAGAATCATCTCTCTTCTTCCAATACGTTTCGCGTATTGCAAAACTTTCGTAGCGCCCTACGTAGGAAGATGCACTCATTTTTGAATATACTTAGGTGATATCTTTGCTGTTTTTCTGAAAGATATCGTTTTTTAATTGACTTAACTATTATAACAGTAGAGAGGATTTTTTTATTGACATTAGGGTCGATCTTATTCATTTGTTCTGTGTTTTGGAATTAATTTAAAACATATTAATTTATTTTTGATTAAACATACAAATTAGATTTTTTATCTTTTATACCGGACTGACTGACTGGATTTATCAGTGAGGCTATGTGAATCAGTTTTAACTTATAAATTTTAATTGATCTAAATTCATCACAATCTATAGTTTCCAAAGAAACATTTTTTTTATTATGCTTTTATTGAGTTGGAAGAGGGACATGTTTCATTTATTCATATTTTTATTAATGCGACTTGAAATTAAGGATAAGTTTTGATTTAGAGAATTTAAAACGATAGTGCGGATTCATCGTTTTTAAATCAGAGATATTTGAGCAATTCAATTTATCAAAGTGTGACAGTTTAAGATTTGTAGTTAAATTGCACTTAATTGAATATTTTTATTTAAAAAGTGTTAAAAGCTTCTATTTTATATGTGTCAATTATTGAGAGTTAAAATAAAAAAATTTTAAATTAAAATTTGTTTAAACTTTGATTTAAATTTTACTAGTTACAATCATTTTTTTACTACAAACCCAAGCATGGTAGAAGAGATTTGACGGAGAATCCCAAGTCATGAAACATCAGCCAAGCATAGTCGGTCAGATGGTGTCATCGTCTCTAACTCGGCTATAGACGGAATAGCTCGGAAACTTTCGGGCGTTTTTAGTATAGCCTTTTAGAATTCTCGCAAATCCCGTTTGCAGATATTACTAGCGGCACTCATTTAATACGAGGGTAGTTCAATAAGTCCTTAGAATGACCAACAGATGGCGCGCGAATCGCTCCAAATCATCTGTTTTCAGTCAGCACCACTCCCGACTA
>NC_046664.1:40914177-40920520 GCF_010883055.1 Belonocnema kinseyi | reverse complement strand
TTTTGGGATGCACGTGAAATTATACTTATTGACTACTTGGAAAAGGGTAAAACAATCACTGGTGAATATTATGCATCATTATTAGAGCAGCTGAAAGAAGAATATAAAAAAACGACCACATTTGGCGAGAAAAAAAATTCTCTTTCATCACAACAAAGCCCGAGTTCACACATGCTTCGTTTCAATGGCTAAAATTGAAGAATTATAATTCGAATTGGTCGAACACCCACCATATTCACCAGATTTAGCCCCCAGTGACTTTTTCTTATTTCCAAACTTGAAAAAATGGCTCGGTGGACAGAGATTTCCAGACAACGAAGACGTCATTGCCTCTGTAAGTGCTTATTTTGAGGAACTTCCGAAAACGCACTTTTCTGAAGGATTAAAAAAACTTGAAAAGCGATTGACCAAGTGTATAAAGCTCCAAGGAGATTATGTTGAAAAATAAAAAAAAATTGTTTTTATACTTCATTCTAAGGACTTATTGAACTACCCTCGTACATATTCTTATTTAAGAATACTAAAATTTTTTACATTTCTTACAACTTATGTTACTAAAAATTCTTACTTTTGACGATATTTTTTACAAAACCAGTTATTCACCATTATCACTTTTTCACACTCAACATTTTCAAACAGTAAATAAGATGTTTTCTAAACGTGGAAAATATTTTTTGCTGGCTCAAATTTATAATAATACATAAAGAAATACCATCATCTCTGATTATAGTAGAAGTCTTTATAGCACTACCTCGATTATCCCTAAATTCTTACATTTTATTTTAATTAGACATAAAGAATGAGTCAAATATTGATATAGAAAGTCTCTCCGTGCATGGAAAATTCATGAAGCCGGAATGTATTTTGATTTTTTTTCATCATCATGAAGAACCTAATCCATACAAACAAATTATTTTTTACGGTTTTTTAAATTACTATTACCACAAATTCGCTCAGCATTTTCAATGTGGATTTGACGACACAATAAATAGAAATTACATAAAGAAATCTCAAACCTTTAGCAAAGAGTTTCACTCTTCTTAATTGTTGTTCAAACTATAAACTTAAGTTATATGATAAATTATTTGAGAAAATTGTATAATCTCGTTTTACTACATTTTAGCTAGCGTCAATTATGATCGTAATCTTTTTTAAAAATATTCAGGTTATTTTAGTTCATGACGAACTTACCGAAAAATCTTGAAAAATGCATGACAAATTTTTTCGGTTATTATAGAGAATAGCACTATTTACTAGATGGAGAGATGGAAAATTCTGGACTTGCGTGTACAATTTTTTCTTTAAAGCGAACTTCAGAAAAATAAAAAATATTAAACAATTGAAGATGTGTACTAGCAATTTAAAAAACGATCACAATTAGCGCTCTATACTCGCCTAGAACATATTTCTTAATTTTATTGCCTAAAATATCAAATTAAAATGTATGTTTATAAATTCAAAGTACAGTGAAATTCTTCTATAGCCCCAATTTCGGGGCTGACGATGAGTGGCAACTAACCCATTATAGCCTACTCCGCTTTTTTTGTTCACTCCTCACTGCTCGCCTGAGTGACAGCCACAGATCCCGCGCAACACCAGCATGCGGCGCGGCGTCAATTCTCGGAAAGGCTATAGAAGGGTAGGCTGAAGATTTTCACTGTACTATAAAATATAATTAATAATCAGAAATATTAAAAAGATACATCGGCTTCCACACATTTTCAATTTAATTTTAAAAGGCTCTGAGTAATGTTTATACAGATTATTTTTAATTAAATATAAGATTTTATCTCAGCAGGAATCAGAAGAAAATGAATAAATTAATAAGTTAATCTGGGCTTTATGTTGCATCCAAGATAAATATTCCTTGGCTCTTATTTAAAGAAAAGTTTTTTTTAATTAAATAAATTTTTCTTAATTCAAATAAATATCTGTCGTTCGAAAAAAGGATTTTTTTCAATAAAAATTGTCTTTAATTTGAAGTGATTTTATTTATTTTAAAGTTCTTATTGTTGAATAAAATAAAATTATGTTGAGGAAACGGTTATCTCAACCAAAAAAGAAAATGTTTGAGAGTTTCTGGAAATCTGTACCTTTCTGATGTTTCTCATTTTCAATACTGATCCATTTTAAAAATAATTACAATTGCAAATTTACCACTTTGTTAATGAGTTTGAATGTTTTTATTTTAGAATCATGAACTAAACATGGTTTTGAAATGGGTGAATCTTGAAGATTTTTATATTTTAATTTGTATAATTTATAAAAATGTAATATTAATTTTAAATTCTTTTATTAATAGTAAAATGTTAAAGATTAAAATTTAAATATTACTAAGTTTAAAAAATGTGTAAATCTAAATTGTTAAATTTGGATGATTTTAAACATCAAAAGTGAAGCCATCTCAATTTTAAACATTCCAAATTAAAGCTCTTTTGAATCTTTAATGTTTGAAATGATATAATTTTGAATCTTTCTTTGAAATATATAGTTCAATTTTAAAAATTTGAAACAAAAAATTCTTCAATTTTTGAGATTTGTGCAATCGAGGATTGTTTTAATTTTGAAGATGTACAAGCCAACATTTTAAATTTGAATGATTTGCAAAATCAAAAGAGAAGACTTTTTAATCGTAGATCTTCCAAATTATAAAATTTCAAATTTACATCATTTTAAAGATTTAAAATTCAAATATATACAATTTCAAAGAGTTACAATTGAACATTCTTGAATTCTGATGACATAAAATAGTAAATTATAAAATCATTCATATTATTATTTAGAAGGTGTGTCGTATTTAAACAGTTTAAGTAAATTTGTTTGAACAGTTGAATATTGAAGAATCACAATTGAAGATTCAACAATTTCGAATTGTTACAGTTTATTATTTTGCAATTTCATATACGTGTTTTTAAATATATAGTTTAATTTTGAAGATTTGCAATTCAAGATCCTCAAATTTTAAAAAACCGTTAATCGAAATTCTCAAACTTAAATGATTTTGAAGATCAAAGAATTTTCAATATTCTAAATTTTCCAAATTAAAGAAATTTAAAATGTAAATCAAGTTAAAGTTCTACAATTTTGAGGACTAACGATTAAAAATTCTTGAATTTCATCAATAAAGAATTTAAAATTGTTCAATTTTAAAGATTTATAATTTAAAGGTATGTAATTTTAATTTTTATAATTCAATAATGAAGATTTTAAATTAAAAAATCTTCAATTTTTATGATTAAAAATTCAAATTTATATAATTTTGAAGAGGTAAAATTGAAAATTCCTAAAACTAATAATAATAAATAATAAATAGGGAATGTTAAATAATAAATAATATACACTACCAGTCAAAAGTTTGGGTTCACTTAGAAAAATCGTTTTTTTTTATTTATTGCTTTAATTATACTGGAGCTAAAAAAATGCCTCTTTAAAAGGTTGATTGTTTTCGAAATTCTTTCTAAAATAAGCCCAGGGTGAAGCATATTTGTCTAGTTTTTAAGTAGATATTGCAAAAATAGTGTAAATTTCAATGTTTTCTTAAATTTTCAATAACTTCCGAAATAGTCAACGTTTTTCAATGTTCTTGGGCTCATTTTGAAGCTTTTTCCACGGTATCAGAACAGCTTACTAGTATGAATCGTAAAAAATTTCTTTTCGAATTGGAAGAACTTGAAGTTCTAATAAAAAAGTTTGATAAATTTGTAAACATCTTATCTTTAGGCAAATCAGAATAAAAGTTAAATAAATATATATTTTGAGGAAATTACATAGAAAATACATGATTATATGTTTCATATATTTTACAAAAACATTTTTGTTATTAAAAATAACATTTTAATTTTTCCAACTTTTTTGTTACAAATTCAATTTCTTGCAATTCGAAAAAACATTTTTTACGATTAATACTTGTAAGCTGTTGTGATATGGTCCAAAAAAGCTTCAAAATGATCCCAAGAACATTGAAAACGTTGACTATTTCGGAAGTTATTGAAAATTTAAGAAAACATTGAAATTTACACTATTTTTGCAATATCTACTTGAAAACTAGACAAATTGGCTTCACCCTGGGCTTATTTTAAAAAGAATTTCGAAAATAATCAATCTTTTAAAGAGATATTTAAAATTTTAAATAAACATTTTAAATTTATGCTAAATTTAAAATGCTTTCAACGCGAAATTATCAATTTATAATTACTATTTTAAAAACCTTGGAAAATCAATGTTTAAATATTTGTTTTATAATGGATTTTAAATTGTTCATTTTTTTAATGTAAAAAAATTACAACTCATGGACGTCACCGATTGCTTCGAACAAAACATTTTTTAATGTTAGAAAATAAAAAAGCTAGGGATAGTATATATAATAATTAATAAATAATAAATAAGTACAATAATTTGGATGATTTTGAATATCAAATTCAAGAGTTTTCAAAATTATAAATCTTAAAAATTGAAGAAATATTAAATTAAAATCATTCAAAGTCAAATTTCTACAGGTTTGAAGTGTTACACTCGAAAATCCTTGATTTTCTTAAATTATTCCATTTCCCAGAATTCTATTTTAAAGTTTTTTGTGAACTTTTTTAATAGTCTAACATTATAGATTTCAAATTAAATTCCTAAAAGCTTACGTTTTACAATTGAATCAGAAAGATCAATATAGATTAATTAAAATGTGTTCAGTTTGAAATTACGCAATTTTGAAACTTTTTTTAAATATGTAGTTCGATTGAGGCAAAATTGAAGATAGTTGTAAACTCTTCTAAATTTAAGGCGTATAATAGAAAATAATAGGATTTTTAATGATTTCTATGAAATATTAAAATTTGAAGACTTAAAATTGAAATTCATTCAATCTTCGAGATGTGGAACCAAGAATTTTTCAAGCGTGAACAGTAAAAATGAGAGCGTTGATCCGTTTTTTTTTGAAAATCTTAATGATTTTTCGCATATGTATCATATCTTTCCTGATATAAAAAAGGAACAACAATTCAGGTGTCTCGGGTATCAAGTAAATAAATTTTATTTAATAAAACATGGCTGAAAATATTTGAGAAAATTACGTAACATAAGCAGGGGCGTACAAAAAATTTTTCTACGATTTGTTAAATTGGGAGAGGGGTGGAAAATTGCCAAAAACGTATTAGATAATTTATGGAGGATCCCTTACATCTAAGAGTTCGTTAATTTTTAAAGAATAAGGGAAAGTAAAATTTTACAATCACTGACTCAGGTGTTCAAACAGTTACTTATTTCAAGTTTATTTTAATATAGACAAAGTATTTAGGGAATCCTCGAGGTGATTTTTCGGCGAAATTTATTTTACAGATTTCAGAAGCACATTCTGCATTGTATCCAACTATGAAACGTTTTGCACATTATTGCAGACGTCTACTTTCATGTCCTCGTCATTTACACAATTGTTTATTTGAAGAAAATATTTGTCACATTGTCTGAAACGAAAATGAGACTGTAATTCAACACAGAAAAATTTAAGGGTAAGAAACGTGGAAGGTAATAGGTGAAACGGGATAACAGCCAGTTGGGTAACTGAGGCTGGGGTAAATTCACCGTAGTGATTTGTAAATTTCTCAATTATATTCCGCTAGAGGCAGCACTTAGCAGCATTTAACCATAATTACCCAGCTGGCTGTTACCCCGTTTCACCTATTACCTGGAACTTTTCTCACCTACATTTTTTCGGTGAGGTTTTATTCATTAAAAAAGTAACCCAGTTCAAGGTGTAACAAAATTTATCCTAAATTTGTTAATCAAATATCGAAGAAACTGTCGACTTATCATTTGAATGAACAGTACACTTAGGAGCCTAATTCATTCTTGCCCAAATTTGTATCCTCTAATATTATTCTTCTCTTGATTACTTTAAAAATTCCGAAAAAGTGACTGGAAAAATGTTACATAGATCTGAAATGGATGCATTTTTATTCATTGGCTTATATTAATACCAAAATTTGAATCTGAATAATTTTTGCGGCCTATGAAATATAAGGAATAAGTAGTAAAGAAGCTCGAAAACACTCAACGTGTTTTGTGATTAAATTAATAAGTATTTTAACTAAATAATGTGAAGATTACTATAGTTGGTCGTATTTGGTGGAACTCAGGGAAACCCAGAAGCATTTTGACTGCTTCTTGAATATGAAGACATTTTGACAGCTGGGATATTTTGGCAAGACTTATAAAAATTTGAAATAATTCGCAAATTTTTCTAATTATTCCTTCATATATGCGCGCACTCACATAAACACACACATAGACACGTTGTTTATTCTTTGTCACTTATTTGCGCGTTGCACTGAAACTTGCCCATTTTATCCTTTCT
>NC_046664.1:40883979-40914077 GCF_010883055.1 Belonocnema kinseyi | reverse complement strand
TAATTCATTTTACTATTAATTTGTATGCTACGTGACTCATTCCTCATTCTAAAAGTCGCAAATTAATCAATTTCACTAGAATTAGAATCTATGATGTACATAAAAAATTAATCATATACTTTGTTACATTCAAAGAAAATAGGGAAATATTCTTTATTGCAGAATTCAATTATTCATGAATATTGGAAATTTTGAGCTCTTGTCTTATATTGTGAGTTTCTATAAGATAGAAGGGAATTGTAATTTTTAGCTTAATAGAGTGTTCAGTAGCTTATTAATTTAGTTATCATTTAATAATAAGGATAATATTTACAAATTTAAAATAGCGATTACCACTATTTTTCAAAAATAGAATATTACAAAAAATGTATTAAAAAAATCACCAGATTCCTTTTCAGAATGATAAAAAATGTATGAATTTTTTAAATACAGTCTTTCCGGAACGACTGTAAGTATCTAGGATTTTTTTATTCCAAACAAATGTTTTCTTGGAAGAAAGTTATTAAATATATTAAATGTATAAAACATTGTTCAGATAAAAGTTGAAACATTTAGACAAGTTCTAAAAAAACTTATTTTACTTTTTTTTGACAACTTCAATCGATTACAAGAAACACTCAAAAATTATATTTAAAAATATCCTGGACTTAGGAATGGCTTATCCTACATAAACTGGTTAGGGTGCTTTTTCATATTAGCATAATTTTTTTTTAATATTGTGAAAAATAAATAGCTGGCGTTTTCCATCCTATTAGCTTCATAGGTGCTTAGCCATTTTTTAAAATTAAAAAACATTTGGTTTGGCAACATGACAAATTTTAAATTTTTATCATTTTCATGATTTTTTATGAAAGAGTTGCATATCTTCACAACTAAAGAGTTTTTTCAGTAACAGAATTAACAGGATTTTCAAAAGTGCTACAAATACCGCCACAATATAAAAAAATAATAAATGAGACCTGCTGATGTAGTTTGAAATAAATTTATTCTAATATTTACGAAATTCTGAAACTGACCATTTTTCATTTTTTCAATGATTTTAATTTGGGACCTTATTACTTTCTTTGAAGAAGAGAACATTCTAATCACATTCAAGAAAATGATTCAATTTTAGATCTTTTAATCTATCTTTCCTTTCCGATGAAGCTAAAAATTTATCAAAATATTCGTCTCGTGTAATTTTTACCAAATACTGGAAAAAGCTCAAAATTTCAGTTATTCAAAAAAAAAAAAAAACTTAATAAACCCTAGTTAAGGTTATTAAAATTGATTGTGTTTTTTCCTCTTAAACATTTTTTACAATTCAACATATTTACTCACCATTTACATTTCATGTCATTTTAGTTGTGTCAAAACATGAATAAGGATTTTAAACGTGACAAAATACCTCACATTTATGCGCACATGCCTGTGTGTTCACACATATCTACATATATTTATATTTTGAACCTATGCACCCTTCATCGTATAATAATAAAAATTAAGAATATTCTTTTCTATATTTTCTCCTAAGTCTTTATTTAATGAGGCTGCAGATTTTTGTAATATTTAATTATAATTAAAGAAACTTTTCTGGACTTACAGTGCCGAAAATATTTGGGGGACTACACAATTGTTGTTTATTCAACCAGAGAATATGGTTATTATATATTTGTCTGGAGATCGTGCAAAAACTACGTCACGCTATTTGGAACTTTTTTTAGCCCCTTTCCTTCTGCGGCATCGTTCAGCACATAAAAATTTAAATTTTAAACAGTGTGACGTCACAGATGCGAACACCCCCACCCCCTTTAAAGCCGACATTTTTTTCGATTTTATTTCAAGAATGCCTAAAAGAAAACGAAAAACATACAAATATATTTGAAGCAAAGTTGAATTTTTAAGAAAATGGGATGACTTTTAATTTTAAAAATTTGAATTTTTAACCAAATAATTGATTTTTCCACCTGAAGTGATAAATTTTCAACTTAATAGTTGAAATTGATTAAAAACAATTAATTTTTAACCAAAAATAGTTACATTTTTATTAAAAAAGTTAAATTTTCAAGTAAATAAAACACATTTTTCAAAAAATGTATACCTGAAAGATATTGGTGACAGAATCTATGTACGGGTCTGAGTGATCCATAATAAGCTCCAAGAGTTAAGCAAAAATTTTGTATTTTTAACAAAATATTTAAATTTTCAAGTAAATAGTGGGGTTTTTGACCAAATAGTTGAATTCTCATAAAAAGATGAAATTTTGAACGAAAGAGATGAATTTTAAAATAAAGAAGATTGATTTTCAACTAACAAGATGAATTTTTTACCAGAACGATGCATTGTTTATGAAAGACATGTATTTTCAAACGAATCGTTGAATTTTTTTACAAAATCCATGAATCTATTAATATATTGCTGAATTTTTAGTTAAAAAAAGAACAATTCTCAACCAAACATGAAAATGTTACATTTTCAGTTAAAAAAAATTAATTTTCAGCAAAAAAAAGACGGATTTTCAACAAAAGAGATAAACCTTCAAACCAAACCATTAATTTTTAACAAAGTAGTAGTTGCAGTTTCCATCCAAAAAAACGAATTTTCTATTTGAAATACAAATTGTCAACAAAACAGATATATTTTAAAAAACAATGTTACATTTTTGACAAAAAATTGATTTATAACAAAAAAAGTTTAATTTCAAACAAAATAATTCAATTTTCAACAAAATACTTCAATTTGTAACAAATACTGGAATTTGTTACCGCATAATTTGTTTAATTTTTAATCAAAAAACATTAATTCTTAGTAATAAATATAATAGTTGATGTTTAAAAAAAGATTTTAAATTTTAATAAAAAATAGTCGAATTTCATAAAAAAGATGAATTTTTAACGAAAAATGTAACAGTTCATAAATAAAAAAATGCATTCTCATATTAAAAAAATTGAATTTATCCAAAAAAGATATATTTCCAACGGAATAGTTACATTTTTAATTGAAGAGGTGAATATTTAAATAATTTAAAAAAAATAGTTCTACTTGAAACCAAGTTGTTGGATTTCCAATGTAAAAGATGAATTTTCTCTAAAAAAATATAAATTTACAGCCTAATATATAATTTTTTCGATCAAATTGGCTAATCCTTAACTAAAAATTATCAATTTTCAACCAATAATGGAATAGTTAAATTCTTAGTTAGAAAAAATTAACTTTTAGACAAAAAGCAACGAATTTTCAACAACATGGTTAAATATTCAACCAAAAAATGACTGTTTTGCAAAATAGTTCAATTTTCAACCAAAATATAGGAATTCCTAAGTCAAAATTTAATAGTTAAATTTTCAAATGAAAGAAATTAATTTCAATTAAATAGTTTAACATCAACCAAATAGTAGAATTTTTAATCAAAGAGATTAATTTTCAAGCAAAAATATAACAGTAGACATTTCAGTAAAGAAGAATGAACTTTAAACTAAAAGCAATTGGATTTTCTTATTAAATAAAAATAAAATTGAAGTATATTTTGTAATTTTCATATTGACTCAGTTCGCATCTAATCGAAGAAACGAGCAAATGGCAAAGTTTCTTGAAAACAAGGGGAAAAAGAGGAATTCTTTTAAAAAAGGGGCAAATGAGGGAATCGGAGAAACAGATGATTTGGAGATGCCTTACTTGTAAATTAAAGTGACTAATTTTCATGTTTTCAAGCATTTAAACAAATTGTTATTCACATTTATATTTTCCATGTATGTTGTCACATTTCTTGCCCCCCCCCCCCACCTGGCAGAGTGACGTACTTTTTGAACGCCCTGCTTTGAGAATAAAAACTTTGTTCGATCAATGAAATAATTTATTGAATCAACCAAAATTTGGTTGGTTATTTGGTTCAAGAATTATTTTCTGAATGTAGCCGACTCCAATGATATGAATAACACATAAGTTTGTGGTATCTTTTAAACTATGTTTTTACATGAGATAAAGATGAATAAATGTTTATCGAAGTTTTTAATAATAAAGTTTTAAATTTAGAGGTACGCCCGCATACTTGTTCTAATTAGTTTATATACGTAAAAGGTACACAGATATACAGATAACAATCCACAAACTTCGTGACAGGTTTTTTCCCTATATTTTGACTTCGCTAAACAGTCTTCTTTGTGATAACTATATACTAAGTTTATGAAAAATAATTTACAGTAAAAATTCAAGAAAAATTATGTACATGAGCATTGTAACTTTATATGAGTGTAAAGTAATAGATACAATTATAGTAATTCTTTGATGATGGACTTTTCGAGTATTGGTTACAGAAAGAATTTTTTTAAACTGATGAGCTGAAGCGTTTAATGAAACATTAACTCTTTTTACAAATGTACAATCCTTTTCCTTTATTTTTAGGTGATAGTTTCAATTTAAGTTTTTAAATGATTCAGGAAAATTATTTGTATACTTTATGTTGTACTAAAATTCATTGTGATTCCGAAAAAGTTTTCTATTGGGAATAGACAATTTTCTAATACTTTTTGAGAAACAAACCAAATTGTGGGAAAAAGTACGGCAAATAATAAAACTATTGAGATAAAGAAAAAAATATTAAATTATCATCTGTTGGATAATTAATTAAGAATCTGCATAACCTATCGTTTTGAATGCCACTTTTTCTTTCTCTGTATTTCGGCGATATGAATAAGGAAAAATCTTTAGTTGTATCGAAAAAAGAATTAGATTGGAAAACAATTGAACACTACCCACGGATTGTATTGGACTACAAGCTGGTGCGTGATTAAAAATTAGCCGTATTGTTGAAAGGTGATAGCATCATACAGAATAAAGATCACAAAATATTTTTTTAATCGTTAAAAAGCTGATTCAATTATGCGTTCATTTAGTCCTAATTCAAATGATTTAAATTTGTAAACATTGAAATATTGTACACATGTGATATTAAGGATTTGTCTTTCGATTGAGCATTGAGCGTTGAAAAATATTCACGGGTTTTCCTAGAATTGAAGTTCAAGCACAAAATTCTTTAAAAATCCGAATTTTATTTCATTTTTTCTCTCTCAAGTTAAACTTAATATGGACGAGAAAAAATTATATAGCGCACGTTTAGCGAAGAATTTAATCAACTCTTCAACGGGTTGACAATTTTTTAATCTATATTTTTGCCACCGCTATCATCTTACAAAGTTAAAGCTAATTTCTAACAGGTCACCTGGTTAGTGAATCCGATACTATCTATCGTACAGTGCGAAAAAAAAATTTTCTGGGTAAATTAGTCCAGAGCTTACAATATTTATCCGACTTATACATTTTTTTTATAATTAAATTTGAATAAATTACAAAGAAATTTGTGAGAGCCCATTTTTGGATTTGTTTTCATTACATTTGAATAAGCGCAAAGTTGGCATTAAGAAAATATTTATATAAGGAACCGAATTTTTTGCAATAACTTATATTTCAGCAAAAACTCATGAAATTGTTAAAGGCAAACCTCAAAAGTAATATCGCGCATTCCGCAACGTTCAAAATTTTTTATTTATTTTTATATCAACAAACTAATGCGCGAAAGTGCTACTTATAGATTAAAAACACTTGGAGACTTTATTCTTTTTATTTTTTGTTTGGCATATACGTAAAAACAATTCTTAATGTTAACGGAATCAATTTTGAATTACTTGTAAGCATCTTTTGCTGATAAAAATTTAACTTACAGAAGTACTTGTTTATTTTATAAACAATTTTATGAAAGAATTTTCAATTCGACTACTTACTGGCAAATGGAATTCTTTCTTTTTTCACGAAATCGACAGTAATACAGAAAGGATCATATTTATCATGACATTTTGTAAGGCAAGAATATTTGTTATTTATTTAAATATATTTCATGAAAAAATAAAAAATTTTGTCAGTTTTCAACTAGCTTATTTCGGGGTTTCAAACAAATCAATTAAAATTTTGTTGGAACAATCCTTCTCTTATTATATTCCTCATTAATAATCATTAGTTGTTCAATTTATAAACAATTTTCTAACAAAATTCAAAACTTGATTCAGAAAGAACCTTATCTGTTAGGAGGCATTTTGTGAGGCGATAAAATTTTTTGTTTAATTACATAAATTCCATAAAAAATTGAAATATTGAGTAAAGATCGAAAGAACTTCACATCCAGAACCACAAAAAGTGCAGCTAAAACTATTATAGATAATAAAATTTATATTATTTAAACAAGCAGTTGCCTATTCTTAAAGAATTATGAAGTTGCGGATTTTTTTTAGTGAAATTGTTTAGAATAGATAATTGGGCTCTTTGATAAAATAACATAAGAAAGGAATACGGCCAAGGGGTCAGTCACAAAATACGTGATACGTTTAGAGGGAGGAGGTCTGCTGAAGTATCATTTTTCATATTAATGAAGTTAATTCTATTGGAAAAACGAAATCAGCTGCTGGTCACTGGATGAAGATCCGTATTTGTTTATAAAATTTATTTTAATAAATAATGAACAATGTCACCTCATAAAGTCTTCTAATAAATAGGGTCCTTTCTGAGTCATCGGAAGTTGATTTCGAAAAAGAATCTAAATCCATTAAAAATGTGTAACTACTTTTTTTAGCCAAATGTCAAACCGAAAATTAAAAAATAAATTTAATTTGTTAATATAAAAATGTAATAATTCGTTTAAATATTGTGAACTGCTGGATACTATTTTTAAGGAGTGTAGTTGCAAAAAAGAAGTGGATCGTTCATAAATTTTCTTCTAAAATTTTTACTTTGTTGTAAAATCAAAAAATAATTGAAAAAAATTGTAATCAGCTCGCGCGAATCTTTTTGAAATTGATTTAATTCTCCATTAAAAAAAAAAAACAACTAAAATTGGATTAAAATTAAAAGCTGCGGACTAATTTTACAACAAGAACTTTTTTGTCGTACTGTGTGTCGGTAGTGTAAGATATGTTATTTGAAACCGTTTTATATTATAAAATTTGTACGTAACTATCGGGAAAATTGTATCAAATAAGTTTCTAAATAATTGATAATATGATTTTCCATTTCGGAAAGATAATTGAGACTCCTGTTGTTAAATCGACATAAGTTACAATATTTAATGGCAATGCTGAAATTGGTCCAAGTCATAAAATACTTTAAAAATTCATCAAATTTTTGACTAACACTTTCCCTTTTTGCATATTTTCTTTTATCTGCCATCCTCATTATCCTCAATAAATAAGTCAGATAAAATTTTTTTTCACATTTTTCTCTTTGATTACTCTACACTTTTTTCTCATAATCTATGTCTTTCAGATCTTAAATGTAAATTTATCACAAATTTTGTTAACTTACAAATCAACTATTTACAAAATTTCATAATATCTCAATTTTCAAATGACTCGATGTTTGAAGATATTTAACCTCAAGTAAAGTATTACAAGGTAAGGTGTCAACTCGTCTTATTTTACAAATGGTTTGCGAGGATAGTTCCTCTAAAGTTCCTTTAATGTTCAAAATAACCAATTGTATTTTTTTCGAATTCACTATAACTCGGAACTACCGCAGGAGGTTTTTTCTTTTAATTTGTAACCATCCCCGGTGACTACTTGCGCTATAAACAGGTCTCTTTTTGATCGACGTTGATGATCACCATAGAAGCTTGGGTGGGTAATTCATTCTGGACGGGTACACCTGTAGGCACCTCTTCTAGTATTGGTCAAAGGGTTGTGGTTCTCGAAACAGTGGCAGATGGTGGAGGAGGCGGGGGTGGAGGTGGTGATATCACCACGTCCGGTTCACCTACCAGGTCGCAGTCGAACCTCCAAAGAATACTTTCAGGGTGGTCACCTCCTGTCAAAAGTAGAATTTATGCAATTATTTAGTTACTCTGTTAAAATTTCATAAAAAAATTAATCTTTACCTTCGTTTTAGGTAAATAAACAAAGGTTTATTATTATAAACAAATATTATAATTTTTTTGGATGGGGTAGCACATCTGGGGTATTATGGGCCAAAAAAATGTGGTTATATATCATACGGTAATATAGCACATGGGGTTATGTGACTCATCGGGTCTATATTTTTGGTAGGGAAGTATATTTGGGGTACTATGGATTACGGAGTAATATTGCATAAGGGGAAATATGTGACATAGGGTAGTGTGATACACAGAGTCTATGTTCTGGGTTAGCGTAATATATTCAGTAAACTGATGTTTTTGTATGTCAACCAGGTCAGAATATTAAGTTAAAAGATCTTAATTTTCTTGGTATACATGTCCAAAATATATCAAATATATACTAATATTTGTAATTAAGTAGTATATTTAAAACAATATTTTATTCTCTTTTCCGAAACCATTTTAAAATTGTGTATATTTTTTTGCTTAGGTCAGAACATTTAGTACAATTTTGTACTATCCTTTCTAAAAACATGTCCGATTACTGAAATAGTGGCAGCGGTGGTGTTGAGATCTTTTTATAATATATACTAATTAGAAAAATTAAAGGGTAAAAAAATGTCCTAATTTTGGGTAATTTTTCAGAATGCCGTACCTCAGTGAAAAATGGTAAAACGACCATTTTTCACTGAGATATCGATCTTTAAATAAAAAAGGATCCTTTTGTCTTTGATCGACGATATCTCAGCAACCAATGGTCGCAAAGAAAATTTAAGGCCAGTTCTGAAACCTGGAATAAATAACCTACAAGATTCTGCCACGATTTTGAATAAAATATTTTTTTTAAATCCATGACATAAGTTTAAAAAAACAGGAAAAAAAGGAAAATGTATGGTTTTTTCAGAACATAAATGGCTAAATTTCAAATCTTCATGAAAGGACTAATGTTGAGTGTGCCTTTTACTTCGCAGGGTTTTTATGGAATCATTCAACTGAAAAAGCCATACTCAACATTAGTCGTTTCATGAAGATTTGAAATATAACCGTTGATGTTCTGAAAAACCATAAGTTACCCTTTTTGCCTGTTTTTTCAAGTTTATTTTATGGATTTAAAAAAATATTTTATCCAAGATTGTGGCCTAATCTTGTAGGAAATTTATTCCAAGTTTCAGAACTTCCTTTTAAATTTTCTGTGCGACCATTGGTAGCTGAGATATCGTCGATGAAAGACAAAAGGGTTCTTTTTTATTTCAAGTTCAATATCTTCGTGAAAAATGGTCGCACCGAGGTTTAAAAAAAAAGAAAATCAAAGCTGAATAAACAAGATACCTGGGCCATACCATTGCTAAGTCAGAAAAACTTCGTTCATGCTCGTAGACTTGAAAAAAAGCAAAATAATTGGCAACTTTTGTTTCTCACGCTACTTGTTAAAATGAAGCGGAACATGTTACTAAAAATTCAGGAATTTTTTCTACCCTTTCATTTTTTCCATTATTATAGAAATATATGTCATGGAGGCCGTTTAAGTGTATCAAAACGTCTCAAAAACACCCGAGCATATCCTATGGATATTCCAGATATATAAAAACTCGTGCTTTGCTGAAATATCCACTAGAGATCCTGTAAAGTTTTGAAACGTTTTTTTTAAAACATCCCGTGATATTCTATGGATATCTTAGGGGTATAAACATTTTTAATTTGCTCGGATATTTTTAAATATCCTGTGATGTTTTTAGAATATTTTTTAATAATATACTATGATCTAAATTTGACATTACAGGGATATTGTCTCTTATGATTATCCCAGGGATATCGAAAATGCTTTTATGCGATGTTCAGTATACCTTCTTTGATTTTTTAAACAGTTTAAAAACATCCGGTGATATCCTATGCATATCTTAGGGACGTGAAAATTTACGCTTTGCTGGGATATCAATTACAAATCCTATGATGCGATTTGAAATATTTTTCATGAAATCTTATGATATGTTACAGATATCTGAGGAATATCAGAATTTATGCTTTGCTGGGTATCCGATAAATATAACGTGATGTTTACGAAAAGTTTAAAAAATATCTGCTGATAGATATCGCAAGGATATTGAAACTTAAACTTTTTGGAATATCGATTAGACATCATGTGATGTTTTTAGAATCTTTTTCTTGAACATACTATCATACCTTATGGATATCTCCTAGCTATCGACATTTACGATTTGCTGGAATGTACACTAGACATCCTGTGATGTGCTTGAGATATCTTTCGAAAACATCCCATGATATCCTATGAGTATCTCAGAAATATCGAAATTCACTACTTACTAGGATATCTATTAAAAATTGGTGATGTTTTTGCAACATCCTATGACATATTGTAAATATTCAAGGCTAATCAAAATGTGCGCTTTATTGACATATAAATAAGACATCCTGTGATTTTTCTGGGATGCTTTTAAAAACATTCTAGGACATCTTATGTATATCTGTGGGATGTCAAAATGTACGCTTTGCTGAAATATCCACTAGACATTCTATGAACTCATAGATTTCTCAGAGTCACCGAAATTTGGGCATCGTTTATAGTGATATATTACGGATATCTATGATATATAGAAATTTATGCGATACTCGCACATACATTATACATATTGCAATATGTTTGGGTCGTTTTTAAAACCCATGTGTGGTATCCTATAGATATATGTGGAAAGAGAAATTCCCGATTTTCTGGGATAGCTATCCAAAATCCTGTACGGTTTTAGAAAATAGAAATTTACGCTTGGATGAGTTGTCTTTTAAATATCCTTTTATGTTTCTGTGATATTAAAAGGTTCTATTTGAAATATATCCCTCACAGGAATTTGATATCCCAGGGATATCCTCATAATATCTCGGAAGTCTATGAGGCGATTCTTGGATATTAAAGTAGATATCCCGGGATATCATATTGATGTGACGGTTTGAAAATTGAAATATCTCATTTGAGATTTTTAAACATCACCTAAAGATTCTAGGATATTCTATGTATATTCTACGGCTATCGAAATCTAAACTTTATTGGGATATCCACTAAGCATCCTGTGATATGTTTGATCACTGTTTACAACATCCTATGATATATTATGGTTATCTTATGGATATTTTGAAGAAATAGGAATTTATCACCTACTAGGATACCTATTACAGGTCCCGTAATGCTTTTAAACTTTTTTTAAACATACCGTGATGTCTGCGAAATATATCTGGAATATCGAAATTTATTCTTTTCTAGGATATCCTTAAGACATCCTGTAATATTTGGGACATTTTTTCAAATAGTCCCGTAATATCCTATAAGTATCTCTGGGATATTCACATTTATATTTGGTTGAAATCTCAATCAGACATGATGTGATGAATGTTCAAAGAATATCAAAATTTATACTTTGCTGGGATACCTTGTATGGGACGTTTAAAAAAATCTCATGATTTCCTTTAGATATCCCAAAGATATTGAAATTTACACTTGCTTCATAGAGACGAACAATTTAAATCGGATTTCTACAGTTTTGAGATTCTACTTGCCAAAATAAGAAAACAAATTCATACATTCCTTTTCTCAGCATCGCATATTGAATAGTGCGAGGAAAATAAAAGGTGCACAGAAATCCAACGCAGCCACTTAAAATCATAGTCAAAACATAAATAATAATTTTCTATCAACATAAAAATAAAAGGTTCGGCCTTTATTTTTGTAAACCTGTTTCCCTTTATTTCTACTAACCCATGCAAATATTTAAGTTTGAAATGTAAAGAAATTTTAAAACTTAGTTTTATGATAATCAGATTTGTGGGTATGTTCATGAATGTATTCGTAAGCAATTCGTAAAATTCTGTATTTAAAGAATTCCTAATCTCTACCATAGTCGTCAGTTTGGTCATATTTAAAATTGATAAGTTATACAAAGTTACAGATTTATTTAATTATTTTTAAATTATGCCATATACGTAGCTTCTGGAAAATAACAATTAAAAAGAAAAAACTTGGCTATGTACAAATTTATTTTTAGGATTAATTTCTAAATAAATTCATGCAATCAAAATTTAGAAAATTGAAAAAAAATATTCATTGGTTATGCATATTAAAAAATAAATATTAAAGATGTTTTAAAATGGAAATTTGAGAAGAAAAACTGAAAAATTATTTTAAATCAAAATTTTGAAATTGTAAAAACCTGCCAGGGTTCAATTTATCAAAGATTTAGAATCAATAAATTTATAATATAATTGATAAAAAAATAAAAATTTGGCAGAATGGAGTGTATTTAAGCAAATTTAGGAACCTTAAAATAAAGCATGCTAAATAATGACATACACAATCACAAAGTCAGTTAATTGTATGAATGAACTTGCAATTGGTAAAGTTGTTTCAATATAACTTTTAAAAATGAATGCATACTGTAAAATTTGTTTGCTACTGCTTTCTGGTGTGGTAAACAAATT
The DNA here is from genome assembly GCF_010883055.1 of Belonocnema kinseyi. Classification (NCBI taxonomy): domain Eukaryota; kingdom Metazoa; phylum Arthropoda; class Insecta; order Hymenoptera; family Cynipidae; genus Belonocnema; species Belonocnema kinseyi. The sequence goes on along the minus strand of NC_046664.1, from coordinate 40,901,722 downwards.
TCACCATAAATATTTTTATCATGTTTACATCATTCAATACAAATACTTTCTAAAGCATATAACATTTATGTGCTTCTTGAAAATTTCCAAATCCCTGCTGTAGTCATGAGTTACAAAAGAAAGCAATATACCTCTAAATAATGTATGCGTACTAAAAGATGTTTTGATTATCTATTTTGACGTTGTTGAAAACTTTATGTGATATTTTTATTAATCTTACAGCATTCCGTACACGATTTTTAAATGAACATATATATGAACTTGTTTTTCCTAAACTTCCAATCTTTATTGAAATCGCGGGTATGAAAATAAAAAAAATTGCTGCATTAATCTTCTGCACATACTTCTGATGAAATGAAGTATTCAATAATAATGCATATATACCTCCATAAAATGTGCTTTCTAAATTTCAATTAGTAGAAATTTTACTTATTTTTTCAATACACTTTATTTTAATTGATGAATCAGTTGTTTTCAGCAGTTTACTAATTTTAACAGTAAAAAAACCCGTAACTGAAGTTAATCAGGTATACCGTAACCGTAGTGAATCAAGTATAGACTTAGAATAAATTAAGGTAGGAAACATTTTTAATTAGGATTTTATTTATCCTCAAATATTAATTGTAATATTGAAGTTCAACCAAAAGTTTAATTATAAATTTTTCTTCAGAATATATAAACTTAGTGTATAAAAATACACGGGTGTAAATGTTGTCAATTACTAAGAGTGATTTACAAATTAATTTTACCCGCGGATTTTTATACACGTTTCATTTGAAAATATTTTATTCTTTCCATTGCATTTTAATTTTTCACATATATTCGTGTCTCCATTTGAGAGTGAAGAAAACTTATTACATCTGTATCTCATTGATAACATATTGTCACTCAACGTAAAAAATTTTTTTAAGGGGATAAAGAGGTGTATATCTGTGTGTGAATAAAATTTCATGAAAGATAAGTTTAATTCGAAAATTATAAAATATTTGAAGCTATTACTATCATACATATAACAAACAATATTTTTTTCAAAAACTTGCTGAGTTTCAGTTAAGAGAAAAATGTATAACACGCGTATTTTCAAATTAACAGTTTATTTTCATTGAATTCCGCAAACTAACTTATATTTCTTCAACAAAATTTTAATAAACACAATTTATATACATTCTTGTCCATCTTATGATATTTATTTATTTTAATTACTATAATTGTTTTTAATGTCCATTTTGAATTCCACGGAAGCGCAGTAATACAAGGCGTCCAAATTAGGTATTATCACTTCAACAACAGCTAACTTCACTTCGTTAACAGCTGAGGGGAAAACAATGGATCAAATGCATGGAACAAAACTTCATTTCTGTAATAAAGTTGTAATTTATAATAATTACAATAATTTTATTATTTAATTAAATAGAAATGAAAAAATATGAACTATTTTTCAAATACTCTTATATAGAAAAAAATAACGTTTAGGAAGATATTAGCAAGTTACGGCAAATTTGACCTAAATCCCATGCATTTGGTCCCTCGTTTTCAGGCTGGGTCGACTCCCATGGGCGCGTGTGATCACATATACTTTTGAAGTTCTCCACCTCCTTGTAGATGGCTCTACTGTTGGGGCATAAGTGGGGGTAGTATTTTCTGAAAATATCTTGGGGCCGCCATTCTAGTGTTCGTTGAGGTTATGGTTTCGTCAACAAACTTCAAATTTTGCTAAGCTCAAAAAAGATGTGTCTCGCCGTATGAAGTGAAATCAGGTAATTGAAAAATAAACAAAGATAAAGTAAATTGAAAAGTTTGTGTTGTGCCTGGATGTCACTCATTTCACTTCTCTATTATAATGCGAATAAATAAAATGTATAAAAAAGGTTACATTTCATGTTTTGTGTAATTCTTCATTTATTGCAGAATTATTGCAAAATTGTACAAATTTATGCCGAAAATTGGTACAAGAAACAGTATTTACACATTTTTCGTCTTAAATTTGTGTAATTTTGAATTAATTCGTTTATTTTTTCCAATTTTAATTCATGCAACACATTCCAATAATATACACATTTACGTGCACGAACACATGGATACGCCTTAGTTTTCCATCTCCTTGTAGATTGCGCTAGTGTCGCTGTAAGTGGTCAAACGCGCCCTAATGATAGTATAAAAATCGTTCAAAATTTCACTCTTTGGTTTTTAACGGAGCTTTACATTTCGGTACTCACAGAGTCTGAAAGTTATAATAGTTTGTTGGCATCTAGCTGTTGTATGCTTACCTGAATGTTGTAGCGTGACCCATCGATGCACTTTTAAAAGGTCCTCAAATGAAGTTTATGTTCATTGGCCAGATGTATGTCCAACCAAAATTTAAAAATTTTAAGCATTTTAAGAATTTAAAAATATTTTTTTTTTGAAAATTTCAGAAATGTTTGTCAACGTTTCTTATACATGTGTGGAAGACTTGCAACATTTGTACTTTTATATAATTTTCAAAAATATTTTTCTGACAGATTAGGAAATTTTATTAAAAGTTTTCACTGCATGTCAAATATATTTCGAAACTGAGTTAAATTTTTCAATTAGACCAAAATGTCAAAAGTTCTCATTTTTTTAATTTGAAACAAAATTTTTTAACGCGTTTTCCATATTTTTGTCAAATTTCTGGGTGCGCGACAAAAAGACTTGCAAATTTTCCCTACGACGCTTAAGATTTGTTTTGATAGATTAAGAAATATCAATCAAAAATTCTACTAGATATAAAATCAGACTAAAATTCAAAAAGTTAGATAATTTTCAAAAACATGGGATTTTTGTTTTTAAGAGTTCCGTAAGTGAAAGCATTATTTTTAGTATATTTGAACCTGGTTTACAAATTATCTTGATGAAATTTTTCAATTGGACACAAATTGAAAATGTTGAAGATTAATAAGTTCGTTTAATCATTAAGATCACTGTACTATGTATTAACCAGAAATATGTGCATTATTCAAATAATATTTTATATATAAGTAATATTGTTTGATTCAGAAGGACTTGAGTTTCCAAATGTTTATTTTAATAAATGAATAAGCATTTATTTGATTATTTATTTCATTATTACACGTGCTAAATAATTAAAATTTTTTATCAATTTCACATTTCATAATAGCGCTCAAATATATTTAAAACGTAACCTTTTCAAATTAACTGATTCCTTCAATACAATTATAACTGATCAATCAGTTTTATTAGTGCAGGTACATACCCGTGCAGAAATTCAAATGGGGAACTAGGCTGGTTCCCGACCATTTGACCCCACTTAAAGTCGGGGGATAGTCGGGTCATCTGGCTAGCCCCCGACCAGTAGCTTCACAGTAGATTAGTCGGGGGCTAGTCAGGTGACCCGACTTATCCCAGTCGGGGCCTGATCGGGTTGATAATACATTCGTGTGGAATATTAACCAAACTCCCCAAAATTTGTGGAACATTCCCTAAAAGTTTGTCAAAATCCTAATTATTTACGGAAATCTCCATAAGCTTGTTTGAAATATTCAAAAGTGCCCAAATTTACCCAAGATTTAATGGGGAACATTTCCTACACTTAAAAATGCACAAATTTATGTGACTGAAATTCCCCAAAATTTGTGAAATATAAATAAAAAAACTTCAGCTGGAAGGCAGCAATGGAAGAGCTTCGCTCTGAAGGAACCGCCATGTTGTCCACGGTAATCTCTGCTCCAGATAATTATGCTTTGTTACTTGTGGACTGCTGTCTTAAACACTCGACGCGTCATTTCTGTGGCGCGAGAGGAGGCACGTCGCGCCCTTGTGGATTTTTCTTAAAGCTACCAGTCCAGAACCGCAAGATTAAAATGAATGTGGTAGCGAAATCTGAGCTGTTAAGTACTGAATAGTTTACAACTAGTATCCTGCTCCTCACTGATTAATCAAAAACTTGTTCTCTTTCCAATTTCAACCACCTGAAGGATAAGACTTTATTTACATATGGCAAACCATTCAGATAAATTCAAAAATAAGCATGTATACAAATTTAGAGTCTCATGACTTCCGGTGGACTTTTCACCTGCAGCTATATGTATCCTATCCATGATGGATTTTCTAAAAATTATGTACAATGGTATTTATAAATGTTCCTAGAACCTCGCAACTTTCTAAAAAATACTACAAAAAAAATAAGATTACGTCTTTTTGTAGATCTGGATCGTTGTTTTTATAAAAAGCTGATTTTCGTACAAAATTATTAACTTAATAATTATTTATTAAAAATGTTTGATATGACTTAAACATTAATCAATCTTATCTCCAACAAACTGTGCAAAATTATTGTTTAATATATTCTTAGTGTTTTAAAATAAATAAAAAATCATTACGCTTTTTTAGATATTATCTCATTTCATAAGACCTCGTCGAAAACTCAAACATAAGAATAACCCGACCAGAGTCCCACTAGCTCCCGACGCGAGCCTGAAGATTCTCCGCACGGAAATTAGTGAACAAAAAGGCCCGACCAGACCTTGACCAAACACCGACCAAGCCCCGACTGAAATATTGGCAACAAAAAGCCTAACTAGTCCCCGACTAGTCCCCCACTGGGTACTTTGTCAAAATTAATAACCCGACTAGCCCTCAATTATTGCTCGTCTTGTAATAGGGCCAAATGGGGTTATTTAAACACGGGTATAACTGATTCAATTAGTAATTTTCGTTTTAATAATCCTATCAATACAATTCCACTAATTGTCAGTGACTCAATACTAGATACAGAAATTAGTAAAATTTAACTGAAAATCAGTTACATTTTACTACTCCAAATTTAGAGAGTGTGTTTTAAAAAAATTGAATTTTTTCTTTTCTTGTATGCTAAAAAGTTTTAGGAATTTTGTAATCATGTTTAAATTATTTGTTATACGATGTTTCAGAAAAAAGTTATAAATCTGTTTTTATGAAAAGTCCAATGTCTACCGAGATTGTGAGTTTAATCATTTATAAAATAAAACGATATAGTACACATTCACCAATGTAAATGTATACTTTCTACAAAAGTTTCGTAATACATCGATATTACAAAAAAACAGTTCTTTCAGTAGCATTTTCATGGTCAATTTGGTTTCATCTGCAATCTAAATACGAGGTAAGTCGAGATTTTATAATTTTTATATTAAATAATTATTCAGTTCATTTAGATGTGGTATAATGTATTCCATATCAGTATAGTAAACAAGTTTTCCTTTTGGGAAAAAAATACGACAACATGCCATATTTTCCCATACTGGAATGTTAAGGCGGTAGCAGTGAAAGAAGTACCTTTTTGGAAAAAAATCGACCTAAATTATCATTCTTGAAAAATTTGGATTTTTGTATGAATGACCGCAAGTCTGCCAGCCATAATGAGTGCCTGTGGATATTGAAATCTGACTAAATACAATTTTATTATTTAACCACAAAGTGTAAACTTTTTTTGTCTGATTTTTCAGTGATCCTATTTCTTTGATGAAAAAAGTTTTTTTTGTGATTTCAAATAATTATATATTTTAAATCCATAGTTTTTTTAATGAAATATATTATATAATGTGTGCTTCAAATTTATACATGTGAAAGTTCGACTTTCAATATTATTGAGCGACTCCCTCCTAATATTTTCATTTTGCGGAAAAAAATCCGTATATTTAAAAAAGAATTTTAAGCTTAATCCGTACCCTCGGCTTTTGAAATTAACATGCGGCTTTAAATGGGAAAAGATCAATTTTTGAAAAAAGAATGTACACACTTATTATAAACCTTTTATGAATGATTCACCCAATGATATATTATTTTTACACCCCCCCCGTAGTACCCTTTTATTGTGTTCGGAAAATGTTCCAAAAAGTAAAAACTAGCAGTTTCATATCAAATCAATAACAGGGGATTCGGTGGTCAAAATTGGAAGTTATTGAGTGGAAATAATTCTTTGAACCATACTTAACAGGTGACTCTTTCATTCACCAAAAGTTTATGGCTCAGACAGTGAGTTTTAAGGATTTTAAAATGAAATTTTCAGGGAATGTAGTTCAAAATGTCCTTCGACTGATAGAGCAAAAGTATTTCCAAAATATATTTTTTAAAAATGGTTTTAAATTTTGTCCTATGTCTGGCGCTTATCGGATTTCTCTAACTTCCAGCATTTCGTTTATCGAGCAAATTTTGAGCAAAAAAATTTTTTAGCGAGAAGGTTGTTGACAACAGTGGAAAAAAGTTTTATGGAAAATTTTGGCCCAGTGGAACTGATATTCAAGAAATTGTTAACGTCTCAAGTCGATAGCGGTTAGTAGACTCACACGAGGGCTGTAGCGAGTCTCAGATCCGATTTATAATACAGTTCACAAGCGCAAAAAATAAAAACTAATCAAGTAATAAGGTAGTATCAAAGTATTAAGCATAAATAAATAAATAATGCATAATGTAAACTACTTTGTTCATTTACCTTTATACCAAGAAATACTAACGCTCTATTACAACAGGAATGAAAAAAATGTGCTTTCTCGATCTTTTAACTTTTTTTTATTTCCACGAATTTAAAGCATTACATAATTATCGAAATTAAGAATCCATTAAATGTCAACCGCTAGATGTCCATGTTTTCTTTTGTACAGTTGTCTAAAAAATATAATCATTCTATTGTACATAATATTAAAGTAATAAGTTATTTTGCATTATGCACTACTATTTATTTATGCATGAAACTTTAATATTACCTTATTACTTAATTAGTTTTTATTTTTGACACCGGTGAACTGTATTATAAATTGGATATCAGACGTTCGCTACAGCCCGCGCGCGAGTCGCCTAGCTGCTATCATATTGAAACGTTAATAATTTTTGGAGTGTCAGTTGGACTGGGCTAAAATTTTCCAACAAACTTTTTTGTACTGTTGTTAACAACTTTCTTGCTGAAAGTTTTTTGTTGCTCAAAATTCACTCGATAATCGAAATGCTGGAAGTTAGAGAAGTCCGATAAGCGCCATGCACTCAGAAAAAAATTTACAACCATTTTTTTAAAGTAAATTTTTGAATTACTTTCGCTTTATCAGTCAAAGGACATTTTAAACTACATTCCCGGAAAGTGTATTTAAAAATATTTAAAACTGACTGACTGAGAAAAAGTTAAAGTGAAAAACGAATAAAAATTAGTTTTGACAAAAGAGTCAGTTTTTTGGCTTTAATTAGATAAATAAAAAGGCGACAACTTTTTGCCTGGGGGAAAAAAGATGCGCGATGAAATTCTATATCTAGATGTAGCCTTTAAAAATTGAAACTCAAATATGTTTCTGAAAGCCTTCAGGAATCTTCCCACTTCCAGCGAAATAAGTATATGTGCCCTTCTTTGATCCGGAAGCTCATTTAGTTTCAGGCAAGTGTCCTTCCGTCCGTCATAATTTTTCCAACGGGGGGAAGTGAAAGACCCTGATGGGAGGAGAAGTAGATAAAATGCGGAGGAATAAGAAGAGGAGAACCAGGGAAAGTGCAGAGTGATAAGAAGAAGGGAAGTGAGGAAAATACTGTAAGTATAATTAGAGGAATTTATGAGAAGTAAGGATGAGTTGAGAAGAGGACGTGTGAGTTGTGGAAGGGTAGTAGGAGAAAAATCGTGTTAATTTGCGTAGCAAGCAGAAGGGGGAGCAGAAGAAGTGGGAGAAAGTGAGGAGAAACTAGGGGAGTGGAATAGGGTAAATTATGAGGAATGAGGACAGGAACACTAGCAGAAGTGCGGAGAAATGATGAGCGAGAAGAAGGGGAATTGCAGAAAAAATAATGGAAGTGACGTAGAGGAAATTATATGGAATGAGGGGAGGAGAACTAGAGGAAGTGCGGAGTAAGGAGAGGCGGGAAAAAGGGGATGTGAGAAAAAATTAAGGAAAGTCACTAAAGTAAGGAGAAGCAGGGAAAATAAGTAGAAATTAGGGTGAGCTGAGGAGGAGTGCAAGAGTTGTTTTATGGGAGGATAATGGGATAATGGGATAATGAGGGGGGAAGTGAGGTCTAGGGAAGAGTAGTCGGGCAAGAATAAAGCTGATGAAGCGGGAAAAAGAGGAAGTGAAATATGATGAAATTAGGGAGGGTTGCCGAAGGAGAAGCGTGGGAGGGAAAGGTTTGACAGACAAAATTATTCTATGATGCATGCGTGCAGTGCGTACGTTGACTAATTTTTGTTGCGGTATCGATTTACAATATCTTATTAAAGACTATATACAATGACATAAATTTTTAACTATGCAAACAATTCTTATAAACAAAAGCACATTTTGACCATTTTGAAAATAATAGGTTTCATTTTGTTGCGGAATATAATTGCAATGCCTTTCTAAGAACTCCTTGTAATTATATCTTTTATAATGACAAAAACTGTTAAATGTATAAAAAAATGTTATAAATAAACAATTTGACCATTTTTATATGAATGGGTTTCATTTTTTCTGTGACAAAAAATTTCAATTATATAAACAATTTTTCTAAGCAAATGCACATTCTTACCATTGTTTACGAATAACTTTCTCTTTTTTAGGAATCAACTCGAAATGCCTTTCCAAACACTTCTTGCTGTAATATTTTACACAGTAACAAGAACTGGTTAATGTAAACAATTTTCATAAACAAATGCACAATTTGATCATTTTCGATGAATATGCTTCCTTTTTGGCTATTTATTTATTTACATAAATCATTTTTATAATTAAATGCACATTTTGATTATTCTTACAAAACATTTCGGGTTGATTCTGAAAAAATTAGCCTATTCATGGAGAAACAGTCAACATGTGAATTTGTTTATGAAAATGGTTTATATAATTAACAGTTCTTGTCATTATTAAAAATATGACAGCAATGAGTCTTTGGAAAGAAATATAAATGCGACTTCTCAAAAAATGAATATTTATTTATTAAAATTATTCACATAAATAGTAAACAGCAGGTATTCTTAGCTAATTGCAACCGCACATTAATGTTTGTCACATTTCATACAAAGGCTATGCATTTTCAATAGCTAGTTATTGCAAATCACCTAAAAATTACTCTTTTTCATTATTTCGTTTGTAGTGTCATAAATTTTTCTTTGTTACTTTAACCCAATAAATATTATTTTTAATTAGTTACTACATTGATTTATGATCTTTTTTATTAAACTCGAAAGTTTTAAAATAAATAGTATCAATGGAAAGTTAGACAACAAACAATTTTTAAATTTGATGTAGTAAACAACAATAAAAAAACTCAAGAAGTGTACAGTCGGTTTGAACAATTTATTTTTGATAAGGTTTTTGAGATATTCCCCTTCTCCTTAGTATTTCACCCCTAAATTCAAAAAATTGTTTCGGGCCCTATTTGAAAAACCTTAGGTTTTAATTTTTTTTAAATTCGTTAGCATATTTTTATAAAAATCCATCGAAAGTGAAGCTTTATCTTCTGAAACTCTTATAATTATATTTGAAAATAAGATTTAGTTATTGAAAATCGCGCCGTATCCTCGTACATTTGAAAATGCTAAAAATCTGCTGATTGTGAATTTATTTAGATAAGTTTGAAAAAAGTGCACCATATGATTATTAAGACATTCTGACCAGTTGTGAAATTTAAAAAAATGGTAATAAAATAAGAATATTATTCAAATTATGGAAAAACCACCCAATGGATAGCAAAAGATTAATTATTGCTGCACAGAAAAAACAGAAGATAAACTTTGCATCGATTTTCGACGAGAGATTCTCTGCAAAAAAAATTAACTTCACAGGATGAACTTTACACAAATATCGGTTAAACTTTCGTTTGTTTTTCCATGACAAACACATGCTTTTTGAAAGACGCGAAGTTGGCCAAACAAAACTTTATCGCTCTAAAAAATTTCCTGCCACAAATTTTATTCTTAATCTTTCTGTATGTTTTTTGTTTTATTTTGTTTTTAAAATAATGCAAACGTACTCTGATTGGCTATTAAAGTTTGCTTCTCTCTAGAAATTTATTTTAAAAAGTCTTACAGCTTTTTGTCCTACTTATTTAAATTATAATGTAGATACTTACCACTTTTATTTGTTTCTTCTCTGAATCTATTTTTTCTTCAACTGTTATACATATTTTTAATGTACCTATCATAAGTATTTTAAAGCTGAATGACTAATTACACTAGAAATATAGTGCAAAAAATGTTCAAGTTGAATCGTGAAATTAAGAATAAAGAAAGCTGTTCAAAATATGTAATAAATTACACCGGCTCACAACAAAAAAGTGGTCTGTCCCGCGAATTACATCAGCATATCTATACGTTTTTGGGGTCGCTGAAGCCGAATCTGGTGTCCAAATAAGCCAGTTGAAATTTTTTATAAATTTTTTTTAGAAAAATGCAAAAATCGACGAAAACAGCGATTTTTCGTGTATATTTTTGGAAAAAATATGTGTGTGTGTGTTTTTTGGGTCGCTGAATCTAAATCCAACGTCCAAATAACCCAGTGGGCACATCTTTTTTTCGAAAAACGCCAAAATAGACGTAAAATCGACGAAAACAGCGATCTTTCGTGTGTATTTTTGCAAACAAAAATTTGTTAATGCCCGGTAGTCTTAATCAGCATATTTTTATGTTCTTGGGGTCGCTGATTCTAATACGGTGCACAAATAATCTAGTGGACTCATATTCTCTCGAAAACGGCAAAAATATACAAACTGGGTTATTTGGACCCCGGATTCGGATTTAGCGACCCTAAAATCATATAGATATGCTCATTAAGACCACCGGCTATAAAAAATGTTGTTTGCAAAAATATACAAGAAAAATTGCTGTTTTCGTCGATTTTACGTTTTTGAAAAAAATATGAGCTAACTGGGTTATGTGGACACCGAATTTTGTTTCAGCGACCCCAAAAACATATAGATATGCGGTATAGTCTGCCGGGCGGAACAATTTTTTGTGTATGCCGGTGTTTTTTATATAAATTCATTTACTTCACTGATACGAATATTCAGGATGTAGCTGTTCAAATGTATGCCACGTTGTTGTGTAATTTAATAAATATAATTGTAAAACAGAGTGTACAATCTATAATAGAAATTCTAATAGAAATTAGCTTAAACTGTATTAACAACTGGCAAAACGGGCGAGGAAATTTAAAATTTGCTGTAGTTTAGAACCTAAAATTTTATAAGTACACTAAAACTTGGATTTAAGCCCAGTTTTGGGCAGTGTGGGCATTGACCTTGCACAGGAATCCAAAAAGTCTCAACGTAAACAGTCAAAGCTGCATGAACAACTTCTCTTGGATTTGGAAACATGCTTTTTATCAACATGACTCAAATCCACATTCCCTAAAACCACAAACCTTAAGCCTTCAATTTTAAGATAATAAATTCCAGTTTTTGAAACAGAATTATAGAAACAGAGTTTCGGTTAGACTGGTTAATCAAACATCAAATAACCACTGGTATTAGGCCTCTAAAATAATATTCTATCTAATTAGATAGAATATTATTTTCGAGGCCTCATACCAGTGGTTATTTGATGTTTGTACGACAGAGGTCTCTGTATTGTACGGTCGATAAGTAGAAGAACTACTATATCATAATTAATTTTTATTATGCGAAATTAATTGAAAACGCGAGAAAAATAAGTTCTAAAAAATTCACTGCATGCTGGGTTTGAACCAACAACCTCCTCATTACATGTGAGAGACGCTACCAATTGCTACACCGCAGCACCAACAATGGCAATTTTATAACTTGTATTTCCTTAAAAAACATCTATAAAAATAATTCCGATCAAAAATTAAGGAAATACAAGTTCTAAAATTTTCATTGTTGGTGCTGCGGTGGCGCAATTCATAGCGCCCCTGACATGTAATGAGGAGGTTGTTGGTTCAAACCCAGCCCGCAGTGAATTTTTTAGAACTTATTTTTCTCGCGTTTTCAATTAATTTCGCATAATAAAAATTAATTATGATATAGTAGTTCTTCTACTTATCAACCGTACAAACATCAAATAATCACTGGTATTAGGCCTCTAAAATAATATAAAGATAATAAACCCTGAACTCACATACACTAAGCGTTAAGGTTTGTAGGCTTAAAATTAGAGACTTTAAGTTTGCAAGCTTGGAGTGTGTGGGATAGCGGTGTGTGGGTTTATGTTTTGTGGGTTTATAGTGTGTGGGCTTCAGGTTTTTATGCATAAAATTGGAGGTTTGAAATTTGAAAGATTGGAGTATGTAGAATTAAGGCTTATAGGCTAAAAATTGCCGGCTACAGATTCGTGAGCTTGGGATGTGTGGGCATAGGGTTTGTTGGCCTAAGGTTTGTGGGCTTAGCGTTTTTGGGTTTAAGATTTGTATGTTGATGTTGTGTGACTTTTAGGTTTTTAGGCTTAAAATTACGAACTTAAGGTTTGTGGGCTTGAGGTTTGTGGAATTGAGGTGTGTGGGTTTTGGGTTTGTGGGCTTGGGGTGTGTGAGCTAGGGGTGTTTAAGTTAGGTGTTCTATGGCTTGCTTCGGAAAAATGCTTAAAAAATTATTATTCAGCAGCTGAAAATAGATAGAGAATATATTTGCGGGAAATCGAATTTTTTTATACGTAAAAATTGCTTTTCCATGGCGTTTTTTACGATTTACAAAAAATCGTAACGAGTAAAAATGAATACATTACGGAATCGGATTGAGCGGTCAATTTCACACAAAAAATGTGTTAGTTTATTATTAAGTTACCGGAATTTTAAATTTTTTAATGTAAGAAAATCGATTTTCTACAGTTTTTCACAATTTGCGGAAACTCTTGACGTGCTGGGACTAAATGCTCACCAGATTTAAATTCAGCGGGCAAAAATACATATAGTAGATGTTACAGTGTTTATGTTGATTTTTTGTGTGGTTTTCGATCCTGTGTAATTAATGAAAGAACGAAGCAGCTTTTTGCAGATCATGATTTCGTGTTTCCCAGACTGATGTGGGCTAGAATGAGAGTAGGAATCAAAAGATCATTTATCATAGCGTTCTATGCCCTAGTTGATAATGATTCGAGAAAAGTAAAAGACTTCTTCTGGGGCATTTTAGATGACACAATAAGTATTTGAAATTATAGTGAAAGAATAATTCTGCTGGGAGATATGAATGGATGGGTAGGTATCCAAACTCAGGATACAGAAAGAGTACCAGGTAATTTTATGGATTCAAGAACAATCTATAACGGAGAGAGATTAGTTGGCTTATGCTGACAAAAGGATCTGTTTCTTAAAAAATAAATAGTTGCGAATGAAAGACCAAGAGATCTAGTCAAATGTACAAGGGTCATGAGAGGTTCTGAATGCAATACTGATCATTACCTTCTCCTCTCTAAAATAAAGTTAGGTCAGGGATGGAGAAAAAAGATAACCCAGAAAACGAAGCAAACGCGAATAAAAATTGAGAACCTACAGAAATTGTAAGTGCGAATAGATTTTTAAAATAAGGTGAACGAACGCATAGACAGGGCAACTTGGGCGGTAGGTTTTAGGGAGACTATCTGGTGATGCATAGTGAAATGATGAAATTCAAGCCGCCCAAAAAAAAGAAAAAATCAAAGAGAACTTTGAACATCGCAGGTTTTAGCGATGGGGAAAGGAATAGACGGAAAAATGATTACAGACACAAGTAGAGGATACTCAAATGACTAGTTGAAGAAAGTAAAAGTAAAATTAGAACAGAAGTAGAGAAGAAAATACAAAAAGACTTTGAAGGAAGCAAGACACTGCTTTATAAAAAAATTAAAATTACAGAATTTGTCAACATGAGAAATAGTAAAGGTAAAATGCTATATTATGTTGGAGGAATGTGAAAAGGTGGAAAGGAGTGGGATAAGCATTGAGGTATTGTTGCATGAAAGGTGAGACAAAAGGGCAGTAGCATGGGTGAAGGGGGTGTTGCGTAAGATGGAGAAGAAGAGAAGGACGGAGGAAGAGGAATGGAGAGAGGATTGTAAATAGGAGAGGAAGTAGAAGTAAGGAAACTGTAAATAATGCAAATAGTAGTTAAGTATTAGGCGTTAGCCGCGGTGAGAGAGGCTGGTAATGCGAGGCATAGCGAGGAAAGAGAGACATGCGTGCGAAGCGCGGCGCAGCGAGGAAGATTAGAATATAGAGGCGAGCGGATTAGTTATAAGGTGTGGATGGATGTTAATTTGTAACAGTTAGCTGTAAGAAAAGTCTGTAAAAAAACTGGAAGCGTAAGCAAGTCAATTTTTTAAGGCCAGTAGGCCGTAAAATAAACGTTTATCTATCTACTAGAAGTTTTGAGAGACTTCTAGGCAGACTGATAAGTCCCTGAAAAATGAAACACGGAGACGTTTTTTTGGCCAAAGTCGGTTTTATTTTTCAACATACTCTCCTTTTAGGTCGATACAGCGAGTCCAACGATTTTCTAACTTTTTGATTCCGTCTGAAAAGTACTCGATCGGAGGGTCTCCAAAATACGCCTCAGTTTCAGCTATGAGCTCCTCATTTGAGTAAAAACGCTTACCGGTGAGCCATCTCTTCAGGTTAGGGAACAAGTAATAGTCGCTGGGGGACAGGTCTGGTGAATACGGTGGCTGAGGAGCCAATTCGAAGCCGATTTCATGCAATTTTGCTTGTGCAACTAAGCATGAATGAACAGGCGCATTGTCGTGATGATAAAGCTGTTTTTTCTTCTTTAAATGCGGTCGTTTTTCGGCGATTTCAATTTTCAATAGGTCCAATAATGATGAATAGTATGCTCCGGTTATGGTTTTACCTTTTTCAAGATAGTCCACGAATATTATGCCATGTGCATCCCAAAATACGGAGGCCATAACCTTTCCGACCCATTGTTGCGTTTTTGGACGCTTCGGAGCACTTTGGCCCGGTGGAGCCCACTGTTTTGCCTATTGCGTTGACTCAGGAGTGTAGTAGTGGATCCAGGTTTCATCCATGGTTATGAATCGGTGCAAAAAATCGGTCGGCTTACGCGAAAATAATGCCAAATTCTGCTGGGAAGTTGTAACACGAATTCGTTTTTGGTCCACTGTGAGCAAACGCGGCACCCATCGCGCGCAGAGCTTCTTCATGCCCAAAACTGAATGCACGATATTGTCCACACGTTCCAATGATATGCCTACAGCATTAGCTACCACTGTCAATTTCACTTTGGGATCATTCAACATCATATCATGGATTTTTTCGACATTTTCTGGTGTAGTGACCTCTTTTGGGCGCCCAGATCGTTCACCATTAACTGTGCTCGTACGGCCACAACGAAACTCGGTAAACCACTCATGAATCGTTTCAATCGATGGTGGAGAGTCCGGGTAATACTTATCCAGCTTGGCCTTGGTCTCGAATATCGTTTTCTTGCGAAAATAGTAGTGTTTGATCAAAACTCAAAACTCAGATTTTTCCATATTAAAAAAAACTCGGAGGTTAGTCGCTTCTCAGTACTGTAACTTGTAAATGCGTAAACATAAATGGCTGAAGTTTTGACAAGCGTCATTTGAAGGATCAAACTCGACGAAAATGGTTCACATTAGTGAATACTAATGCCATCTCTTAGAATTTTCAGGTACTTATCAGACTGCCTAGTATTTTAGGGGACTATTGGGAGGTGAAGATGTAGGACACCACAACTGCGATGTAGAATACAATGAATTAGAAAACTCAATTGAGAAAGTCTGTGTTACTGAGGTTAGGGATATAATTAAGAACTTGAAAAGCGTTAAGGCAGCCGGTGTAGAAACTAAAATGCTCAAGGCGCTTCCTCAGGCCTAAAAATTGCCCATTTATTACAATGACAAGCTTTTCACTTACAATTCTGAATTGTATGATTTTATATTTCGGCCACAGAATATAAATGCCTAAATACAGGACTGACTAGAGAGATTTTTTCGAAAAATGGCCTGGTTTTTGTATTATTCCAATTAATTGAAAATTGATGCATTTTTGCGCCTGGGAAGTAGCAAACTGCCACCATGAGAGTACTCATGGTGCACTGGTACTCCGGCTTTTGCCTCGCTATGAAACTGCAGGTGGTCTAGAGTGTTATTGTTTCGACCCAGGATCGAGAAATTAAAAATGATCAAATATTAAGGAATTTAATTTTAATATTCTGCATACGGTTCATTAAATAACGAGGAGACGATTAAAAAAAGATAGAAGAAAATTGGTTAATCCGTTCAATTTCTGGATATATCTTTTTTCTCCCTGCTCCGATTGTACGACAAAACATACTAAAAAAAAAGATGCTGCGCCCAGAATTGGAAACTGTTGAATCGGAAGAGTATGGAATTTCCATTTATTTTATTTTCATTTTCTTATTCATTTCATTTATTCATTCATTCAATTCATTTTTTTAATTTTCATTTCATTATTTTCATTTCATGGTGACAATTTTCAATTGGAAACTCTACAATCATAGACAATCATAATTTTCCTATATTCTTTTTGAATCTTTATTTGTTGCAAATACAACTGCTTGCGTCACAATTTATGTGCTCTCGGCCAGAATTGATTACATTTTTTGCTCCAAGATTCGTATCTTGTGGTTCAATTTGATTGCTCTTCATTCGAAAAATTAAAATATTATTGACAGAAAGCGGAGGAGCCTACTTTTTGAAGTGGGGACCTAGCCATAGAATTATAAAATATAATGGCACACAGTGTACAGCTTATACTATGTTAAAATGACCCAAAGATGGAAAACTAAATTTTTGCTTTCATCATTGTTAATTTTTAGCCAATATCCGTCATCTTTTTTATACAAATAATTACTAGTGAACACTTTGAATATTTCCCATTACTTTTTAAAAAATTTTCAATTGTTTACAGAAATGTAAATTATTTGAACAATAATTTGGTCCCAAAAAATGTAACAAATAATCGTATTTTCTGATTGAAATGTAATGGTTTGTTAATTTTTGGAAAAGTACGTTTTTCTAAAAACATTATATCATCACTGAAACAATTATTGATTGTCTATTTTCCAAATATCCCGAAAAAGATCATGCGCCAAGAATTGGAAATTATTAAGTCGGAATAGTACGGAAATTTACATGATTTTTAAAACAATTTCGAATGGTTTAAGCAAATGCAAATTATTTAAACAATTATTTAATCCCAAAAAATGTAGAAAAGAATCGTATTTTTTGATTGAAATGTAATTGTTTTTCATTGTTTGGAGCAGAAAATTGTTCTAAAAAATTATTTAATTATTTAAACAATTATTAAAAGTTAATTTTCAAAATTTCTAAAAAGTGAGACAGAGATGTCCACTTTTTCTAAATTGTTATCCTAAGAAACTTTTTATTGATGTTGTTGTTTTCTGTTTGTTGTTGACGTTGTCGTTTTATTGATGTAAGCCATCTATACTTAATTTGACAGAAATTTAAAGAGAACCAACACATCCTTGCGCACGTTCTTGTGCAAACATTTTAAAATTAATACTCGAAACATCCACCACTATAATTTTTTTCTTTTCTAGACTTTTTTTCGTATCATGCGTTGTTTCGCCTAAATTATTTATTTTAGTTTGTTATTTGGATTTCGAAAATGCTATAACTCTAGTAACTTTTGAAAAACTGGTCTCAAAAATATTTAAAATGTGCCCACTTTTTGAATTTTCATCCAATATGGCTGGCTAACAAACTTGACCTTTAGTTTAGGACACTAAACATACAGACATACAGACAGACAGATACATTCGTAAAAACCTGTTTTTCGGATTCAGGGGGTCTCGAAACGTGGACATTTGACAAAAACTGGGG
>NC_046664.1:40874638-40883969 GCF_010883055.1 Belonocnema kinseyi | reverse complement strand
TTACACAAATCTAATACCTTCTCTGATGAGAATGTAAAAACAATAATGAATTTTATAAACAGTAACATTAAGATTTAAGCATAAATTACTAGTCCTCGAAATCATTGAATATTATGTTTAACTCAAAAAAAAATGATTTCAAAAGTATTTTTCAAAAAGTAATTATTTAAACAAGTTATATTTGCATAAACAATTAAAAGGTGGTTCAGATATTCTTTTTATACACTATACTGTCATGTAATACACTATTTAGTTATTGTAAACAAACTGATTGATCAAATTAAGATTGTTTAAACGAATAGAAATTTATTACATATTAAAAGAAATGTATCAAAATTATGTAATTATTCAGCAAAGCGTATCATAGGATACCAATATAGAAGAAGTGGACATCTCTAGCTCAATGTTCAGAAATTCGGTAAATAGACAATAAATAATTGCTTAAATGATGATATAACGTTTTTAGAAAAACGTGATACTCCGAACAATGGCAAACCATTATATTTCAATCAGAAAATTGGATTATTTGTTACATTTTTTGGGATTGAATAATCGTTTAAATAATTAACATTTCAGTAAACAATTGAAAATTGTTTAAAAAGGGATGGGAAATATTCAAAGTGTCCACTAGTAATTATTTGTATGAAAAAGACGACGGATGTTTGCTAAAAATTAACAATAATGAACGCAAAAATGTAGTTTTTTATTTTTGGGTCCTATTTTGGGCGCTGTGGGAGGGGGAATGAGGGAGGGTCGGAAATAAAGTTTCTTAGTATGGATTCATTTTCCCAACACTCCATCTTGTAAATCGATTGCAAATATATAAACAATTTTTATTAAATTTCAACATAGTATAAACTGTACACATTGTGCCATTTAATTTTATAATTCTCTCGACTATTTATATTATTTATGGACAAGTGTTTAAGAATGGACCTTTTCGACGAAGAAGGTGTAGATATCGAAATAATAAGGGTACGTGGGTTAGTGTTCGCAAATGTTAACTTGTTATGGCAGAGTCAATCAAAAACTTACAAAGAATGTTGAATAAGCTAGATAGATGCAATCATGAAGAGCATGGGCCTCAAAATTAACGCAAATAAAAGAAAAATTATGGTGTTGGAAGGAAAGAGTTAGAAAACCCTATGCAATATTTTATTAAATGATGAGAGATCTGAACAAGTTGATACATGCGTATACCTTGGCAGCGTATTCACCAGAAACGGAAAGATAGATGAGGAGTTATATAGGCGCATAGACTAAGGTAAGAAGGTTATTGGTAGGAGAGGCCCCATTATCAGCCGTAAAAATGTATCAAATAAAGCTAAAATGGCAATACATAATTCTATATGAGAGAATGCCACATGAACGAATAGCGAGAAAAGTGTAGCAAGGTAAAGTAAATGGCAGCGTGCTCAGAGGCAGACCGCTGAAAGAATGGTTGGGATTTGTGAATGATGCCCTAGTTAGAACAGACATAAGAAGCCACAGAAACCCGAGAGCTTGCATGAAAAATGCATGGACTTGACAGAAGCTAGAAAAGTATGTCACTATAGAAAAGTGTGGTGACAAATAGTTAATAAAACAAGTGCCAATAGAGTGAATGATGTCTGAAACAAAAGACTTTGGATACCAATGGAACCAAGTTGGGAACTTCACATCGCGACTTTGTGAGGCTCTTCACTTGAATTGGTTATTAGAGAGATTGACCAGCAACCTGGGTCGGAGCAGTGTTGTCAAATGAACATGTTCTTTAAATAAATAACACGAGAAGTCTTGATCAATCTGAAAAATCTGTAACTTCTTCCTCGCATTACCAGCTTCACCACCGAGTGAGCTACGCCTACCCCGAAAGGTAAATAGCTTAATGGTGCAATAAATTATACAGCCTTTAAAAAGTCAGGATCAAGGTCATTCCAAGCTCAAAATTGTGGGAAACCCTTTAAGTCAAAAAACCACGATTTTTTTACATTCTTAGGGTCGCTGAATCTAAATCCGGGAGCTGTTTGACTCCACCAGGTCAGGGTGAAGGTCATTTGAAGGTTAACTTTTGTTTTTCAAAAGAAAATGCGTTTTTGACCGTGACTTCTAAAAGAACGGGATATTTTTTTACCTGCAGGTCAAAGCACTCTCTTGGTATCCTCAGGCTATTATCTCGTCCGGATAACGTTAAAATTATCTGTACCAAAGTTGTGGAAGCAATTGTGAGCAACCACCTGATGACCTTAGGTGTATGCTTGAAGGTCATGTTACTGCTATGTAGGGCAGTATGCCTTTATTGGCTTCGTTATGTCAAAGGATCGGAAAATTGATCATTTTACACGTCCTCGATCAGTGTAGTTGTTAACATTTCCAGCATCATCTGAGGAAGCAAGGTTTTGAATTTCAATAACAGGCTCAGAGTATCCCCAAATAGAATTTAACTGTTTCGCTTGGATATTGTAGTTGGGCTCATCGGTGATGCTTAAGTATCTTCATTAGTCCCTGATAATCGAGATGTTCTGGCAGCCAGTATATAACAGACATATACTTTTTCCTGGAGTACAGAAAAACGCTATTCCTCGGCAGCGCGTGGATATAGACGTCTACTGACCTGGTTCTCCAATGCTCCTTGGAGAAATGTCACGAAGCTAAACCATGATCGATAAAAATACGTAATTCATAGTTTTATAAATGCAGATCATTTTTTATCTTCAATGACTTAATTTAAGAGAGTGATTTGACCTGCGGGTGACCTGGAAAGGTCACTTTGATCCATTTGTTAAATCACATGGGGATTTGGAATTTTAACCCCACCATCAACCTCCACTCGCTGCTGGAAAGGTTATTTAATGATATCCTGAGTTTAAAAAATTATATCTTTTCACGACAGGAATATGATTTTATCATTTTTGCAACAATTTCGAAATATGAATAGTCAATATATTATTACATTTTACTTTACAATAATAAATGAAGTAAATACATTGAATGTTAATTTATTTCAAAACAGTAATTTAGTGTAAATAATGTAATTGCCTCTTTTATTTCGTATTATAGAGGAATTAAATAGTTTAATAAAAAAGGCCTTAAGATTCTCTATTGCAATAAACTTGTTAAGGTTTAAAATTTCGCTGAGTTTTCTCTCACAAAAACGTGTTATGCAATTTATATGTTTCACGTTAATTACGTTCTTTGCGTTTAAATTAGAACTTCTTAAATTAATTTAGAGATAGAATTTACAATTGATAGATTTTATATAAAAAATTATTGCTAATAATTTGGACAAAATTATTAGCAAATTTAATGAGCGTGTTTCAAATTGTAACTAACTTTTACCCATCATTTTATATGCAAAATTTATTGTGAGTATTATACCAAAAATTATATTCGTAATATAAAATTGACTTCGAAGATTTATTTCCAACTTTCTTCAAACAAAATACAGTGAAGTCTAGATATGGCAGCAGGGTCAGCCCCCAGATCCGTCCAGTATCAGAGTTTTCACTGTATTATGTACTTTTATTATTTGTAAGACTTATGCTAATATATTAATTATATAAATTCCAAATTACTTCATTTTATTTTAAATCCAGTCACTCTAAGATACCTTCTGAGAGACTACGTATCTACAGAACTGGATACTTCTATTCCATTTCAGAAACCGACCACCTTCGAAGTTGAATAGAGAAACTGGTGGTAGAACTCAAACATGTGGCGATTGAGTCGAACTCCCCTCTCTGGACAGGCCTGACCTACACCTTTCATTCTCCGGCACGAAAAAAAAACAGAATTCCAGAAAAATCTATTCGTTAATAATACTTTTCGTATTAATTCTTACAACTTTTGTTCTTGAACAATTGAGCTCGTAGAATTTTTGGAAACCTTTAATTTTAAACGCCTCGTTTTATCGTTATTAGCAAATTTCACGAACGAAAAATAAGTCCATCGACCCAGTTTTTTAAACTTTACCGCTTTAAATATTTCGAAATACTGTTGTTGCTAAATATTTTTATAAATATTGTGATTAGAAGCCTTAAGACATTTTGGTTTCTCAATGCGCTTAGGAATTTAAATGACCTGCTGCAGAAAGTGATATATTCTTGTGCAATTTACACAAGATATTTTTTGCATGTCATTGGTCATTTTTTTAAAATTCCACTTTATATGCTTAAAAGCAAACTGTTTTGATTTGTCTTAAAATAAAATAACAAGCGATTTTTTCTCATGCACAGTGTAGTTTTCGCCAATCTGTGCATCTACACTACCAAGTATTCAAGGTGGACCTCTTGATGGTGTATATGCCTTAAATATATTCCACTTTCACTGAAGTACGACAAATACAGAAGGAAGTGAGCATACTATCGATGGGAAGCAGTGAGATCTCTATTTATTTTTATTCTTTTGACTAATTTCATGGAATATTTCTCAGAAATGAATTTGTCTCTTTATTTACTCTATTTTATTATAATATTTCATAGTTTTCACTCAAGACACGTAAATAATATTTTGCTGTTATTTAAAAATAATCAACTGTATACTTTTTTTAACAGCTTTACTTCAGAGATGCACTTGATCTATTATAAGATAATTTATGGCTCATTGGAAAAAGCTTCGAATAAAACTGATGGTTTTACTGTGATTGGTGTCATATTTGATGTTCCAACAACAAAGGCACAAAATTTACAATGCTAGCTGCTAACAATTTGGAGCTCAAATTTGCAAATTAATTCCCTTGCATAAATTTTGTCAACAAAATTCTGAGGGGCCATCCATAATTGGCGTAACAGCTTTTTTTGGGGAGGGGGGGGGGATCAAAGACATTTTTTACTATATTTTAAATAGGCAGGTTAGAGAATTGATATTGTTACGTAATATTTTCAACAAATTAACCACGCATCAAAAATGATAATAGAAAGGGAAAATCAATAATTGATGGCTCCGAAATTAAACCAAACGAGCGCTTGAGCAGTTTCCAGGAATGGGGATCACCTGCAGCAAACGCGACAAAAGAGAGAACGGTATCCGTCCTCTCTTTCGTCGCGTTTCTGCGCGTCATCCGCACACTCCTTCTGCTCGAGCGTCCATTCGATTTTGCGTTTGAAATTACTGCTGCACGCAAATTTATTTACCTATTCACTAAATATATCGAAGGGGCTCAGGAGAGCCAACCCGCAAATTATGTTGCTGTGAAAAAAATACTTATTATAACGCCATGAAAAAACTCATCTGTATAAAATTGCAATGAAAAAAAAAAATATATATCTCAGTAAACACTGTAAAAAATTTATATTAGTAAACGCTGTGAAAAAAACACGTTTTGTATGAATACTGTAGAAAAGAACCCGCATCATTGAATAGCCGTAATAAAAAACATATTTTAGTAAACACAATTATTACTATACTAAACATTAAATATAATAATTTACATATTAATTATTCGACTGAACCAAATTTCATAAATATTCCCAAATTCATATATATTGTACAGTTCATAAATATTTTAAAGCAAAACTCGATTAGTTAAAATATTCATAAGATAAATATTTTTTTACTTTTCTCCTCTTTCCTATTATGAACTATGTTTCATATGAATACTAGCAGTCTTGCGCGCGCCACGGCGCGAGCCTATTTATCTTTTTATGAAAAATAATAAATCAAAAGCCTAACTTTTCTATGTTATGCATATTTAATGATTGTTACAAAATATTAGTATAAAAAAATAGAAGACACCAAGGGATGAGTTCTTTATCTGAAATTGTAATTAATCTTTTATAATAGGATTTCAACGAATTTTATATTTTTTGGTAGAAAATGAAATTGAACTATTTTATTCCAAATGAGCTTCTTTTTATTAAAAATTAATGTACACCTAATAATACCCGTGTAGAAATTTCCCCGGTTGCCCCTAATAAAACAAGGTTTCTGGTCGGATCCCGGCCGGGCTACCCGTGGCTGGGATTCATGAACAGGAACCGGGCGGGAGCCGGTCGGGCTACATTCTTCTCGAATCACGTAGTTTGGGGCCGGTCGGTTACTGGCCGGGCCAACCCTGGTTATATCCCATGGTCGGGAGCCGGCTGGGAACTGGTCAGGTTAATGTTTTTGTACAAATTACACATTTTTTAAGAGCCGTGATATTATCAAAGACGTAATTATGGATGCTACATGAATTATCGTTTGAAAATTATAATTTAAAGATTTATTAGATCAGTGAAACAAAAATGAGCTTTTTTAAATTCTTTTTAAAAAACATTAAATTTTTTCGAATAATTTAACATTTTAAATTAAACTGTTATCGATTTTCCTATGTGCAACAACAGAAATGATACAATTTTTATAAACTTCTCTATATTTAGACAATGTTTAGCCTGTACAATTTCAAATTTACCGGTATATATAGCGCCTGCTGTGTCTGTCGTTTGCATAGACACTCAGTAATTTTCAGTTTCGCACCTGGAACGAGAATGCTCCTTCCACTCACGTCGCGTCGTCTCTTCGAAGTTCGCAAATAAAATCGAGACTCGAAGTTAAAATCAACCTCATTTCAGTAATTAGTTTGAATCCCCCACTTAGTGCGCGAATAATTATTATTCTAAAATAAAATATAGTCTTGTGTATACAGTTTTTACTTTTTTGCTGCCTAACCTTAAATCTCCACATGGGTTCCAAATTGTTATGAGATTCCATCAGTTTACCGTGACGTTTTTAGCCGGATCCCGGCCGGATTCCCCGACCAGCGCCCGGGTTAAAGCGGGGCTATCCGACTGGGACCACGTCGGATCCCTAATTGGATTCCTACACGGGTAATGAATAGAATTTATTACAATTTTGTAACTCACGTTGGTGACAATCATATTCTTTAAATAATGAACTTTGCATTTTTACACTGCAATTTTTATAAATCAATTTAGAAAAAATTTTGAACACGCATTATAATAATAAATGACCTTATAGGTCATTGATTATTTTGATTACTTGGTAAACTCTTCCCTGAAAACCTTGGTTAAGTCTCCCCAATATTAGTTCATGCGTTTAATGTCATACAATTTTTTAGTAATAACTGTTTCATTATTCCGATTTATACAAAATCATTATACTACTTTGTAATGAATAACGCGATATATGATAACTGCACGAATTTTTATTACAAGAGCAGATAAATCTTTACAAACTTGGAAAAAATTACATTATTGAACGCAAATTTCTGCCAATTTTCGAATATCGGGTTTAGTTAAGTCTCCCACTTTCCCCTGGACTTTTCACATTAAAGTTTATAAAAAAAACATAAATATTTTGTTTAAAATCAAACTAATAATTATTATATTTCAAATTACATTGAAATTAGTGAAATTTTGTATTAGAAATAACACTTTCAACAAATAAATACTTGAATACTTCTGGATTGATGAAGGCTAAAGGTGTCATAACTGTTTGACAGAAAAATAGTCTTTAGACTTAAAAGTTTAAGCAGTGCGACAAATTTTTTTATTTCCTAACTAAAAATTCTTTATTTGTTTAAAATTCGTCTTTCTAGTTGAAAAATTCATAACTTTAGTTAATAATTCATCTCTTTGATAAAAAATTTACTATTTTTTTGAAAATTCTACTTTCGGAAATAAATGAATTCTTTTTGTAAAAAAGTAACTTTGCTACTTTTGGTTTAAATTTGAATCTCTTATAGAAAATTAATCTTTATGATTGAAAATTCGTTTCCTTATTTTTACAATGCATCTCTTGGCAGCATCTGAATTCGTTGAAATATCAAATATTACATTTTCTATTGAAAATCCCTATTTGCAGGTTAAAAATTCAACTACTTTGTCGAAAATTTACATACTGGTTCGAAAATTCAACTATGGTTAAAAATTTAAATATTTTGTTGAAAATCTTTTCTTCTTGTTTTAAGATGTCCACCACTACGTTTTCAATGAGAATTCTTTTTTTCAATGCAAAACTTTCTGGTTAAAGATTAATCTTTTTTGTTTGAAAATTTTGCCATTCAGTTTAAAATTTATATTTTTGTAAATGCAAATCTTTTATTAAAAAGCCAAATTTTTAACAAAACCGTTTACACTGAAAATGAAAAAGTTTAATTTTCAGTTCAAAAAAATTAACGAATTTGCAATCAAATAGTTACTTTTTCATCCAAAAAAGATTAATTTTCAACCTAAGAAAGAAAGAATTTTCAACAAAAGAATTAAATTGTCAACTAAAATTATGAATCTTCAACCCAAAAAATATCCGTTTTTACTTAATTAGTTTAACATTTTCCCAAGTAGTCGAATGCAGACAAAAAAGACCAATTAAAAAAAAAAAAAACTAGTCGAGTGCTCAACAAAAGATAATTCACAACTACAAAATTACAGTTGTAGATGTATGCATATATTATCGAGCGCAAGGCTCTACAATGAACAAAGAAAAAAGGAAAATATCTACAAAATTGTTGAGTTTTCAACCCAAAAAGACAAGTTTTCAAAAAAAATAGTTAAATTTTCAAACAAAAGGGATGCATTTTTATTGTGTTCATGTTCAGTAAGAAAATCAAGTTTCTGCCCAAAGAGATGAGTTTTTAATCAAGAAACAATTTTAGTTAAGACAGAACAAAATTCAACTAAATTGTTGAACATCTTCAACAAAAATTGTTTAAAAACTGTTCCCTTATAGTTTAAAAATCAAGTAATTTGTTGAAAATTTGTCTTTTTTATAAAAAATTAATCTTATTGGTTAAAATATAATCTTTTGAACATGGAATTTATTACACAACGATAAAAAAGTTGTCTTAAAATTTAATGTAAAAACAACATAATTCCTTTCCTGATCGATTCAGCGACTCGAAGTGCAGAACCTACCTAATGTTAAATGGATTCGATCTCCTTTGAAATAATTTTCAAAACACAGTTTTTTTTGGGAAAATTAATTTTTTTAACAAAAAATTCAACTATGACATTTTTGGTAGAAAATTAAATTTTTAAATTAAAATGTGATCTTTTTTCGTTAAAAATCTAACTAATTGTTTATAAATTTATGGATTTTGTTATAAATTCGTCTTTTTAGTAGAAAATTAATCTTATTCTTTAAAAATTCATCTTGCTGATTGAGGATTCAACAATTTTTCGGACAATTCTTATTTTTTCAAAATTAATTTATTGAAGTGAAAATTTAACTTTCCGTTTTTCGTTAGAAATTTATTGATATTTTTAATTACAATCTGTTTTGTTAGAGAACTAAGATATTTTCTTTCAATTGCATTTTTTTAAACTGAAAATCATTTTTTTAACTAAAAACTAAACCATCCCATTTTTTCGTTGAATACGAAAAAGTAATACGTAAGTAATACGTAAAGTTAATA
>NC_046664.1:40837977-40874538 GCF_010883055.1 Belonocnema kinseyi | reverse complement strand
AATTTCTATAATGGTAAAATGTACTTATATTACTTTTGGTTGAAAAATGACATTTTTTAGATAAAAATCATATATTTGTTTGAAAGTTTCTAGATTTTGTAAAAAATTCGTAATTTTTGGTAGAAAAGTAATATTCTTGGTTGAAATTAATATTTTTCATTAAGGATTCAGTTATTTTAAAAAATTCCTTTTCAGATGGTCAAAAACCAATTTCTTTAAAAGAAATTTCGATTCTATTATTTTTTTGAAAGTTGATATTTTAAATTGAAAATTGACCTTTTTTACTTAATAATTCAATTTTTCTAATTCTTCTGCTTTGGTAGAAAATTAATTCTTTTGGTTTAAAGTCCACCTTTTTTCGTTAAAATTAGAATATTTAGAAACAAATTCATCTGTTTCCATACAGTATTTGGAAATTCAGAATTTTGTTGAAAATTCGTCATTCTTGGTAGAAAAATAAGCTTCCTAATTGAAATTTCATCTCTTTTTCGAGGATTCTATTTTTTTTTAATTCCTTTCTCTGCGAAAAATTAATTTATTCAAGAGCAAATTTGATTATACCATTTTTGATAGAAAAATGATATTTAAAAAATATGGATCTTTTTTTGTTAAAAATTTAATTTTTTTTAAACCGTCTTTTTCGAGTAGGAAATTAATCTTCGCGGTTGAAAATTCATCTTTTTCATTGAGGGTTCAATTTTTTTTTAAATTCCTTCATAGTTAGTTAAAAATTAATTTATGTAAGATAAAATTGGATTATACCATTTATGCTAGAGAATTGATATTTGATAGTAAACATTGACCTTTTTTAGTTGAAAATTCAATCATTTATTTGAAAAAGCACATATTTCGATTAAAATTTAGGTTTTTGGTCGAAAATTAGTCCTTTTTTTTGTTAAAAATTAAATTCTTTAACTGAAACTTTCACAATCCCACTTTCGGCTAAACATTGAAATTTTGAATTAAAAATTGATATTTTTGTGTTGAAAATTCAATTATTTGTTTCAAACATCGTCTTTTTTATACAAAATTAATGTTCTTGGTTGAAAATTTATCCGTTTGTTTTAAAGTTCAACTATGTATTATCAAGTTCATCTATTTTGATAAATTTTATATAATTTGTTGAAAATTTAATTGTTTGTTGCTAAATATTAATTCTTCAAAATAAAAAGGAATAATCCTGATTCCGGTTCTATATATTAATATTTTTAATAAAAAATTTATTTATTTTTTAGTTAAAAACTCCACTATTTGTTTGAAATTTGATGTTTTTGATTGAGGATTTAGCTATTTTATTAAAAATTTAAATGTACAATGTTAGAATGAAAAATTATTTGTATAATTGAAAATGAATTTTTTTAGTTGAAAAGTCATCCTTTTAGTAGAAAATTAATTTTCTTTGCTAAAGTCTTATCTTGTTTATTGAGGATTCAACTATTTCCTTGATTTTTTTTGGTTGTTAAAAATGAATGTCTTTGAGGAAAATTCTAATTATATCATTGTTGGTTGAAAACTAATATTTTTTTGTAGAGAATTAATTTTATGGGTGAAAAATGAATCTGTTATTTATTATTTTTACCATAGATGTCCAAATTCTATTTTTTGTTGTCTTATATGGTAAAAAAACGTCTTGCATAAATTACTATAAAAAATTTATCGCTAACGATCCAGATAAAAAATAACAAAAAAGGAATAAAATAATACAAAATTTAATATAATTACATATACGTCACTAAAAAAATAATTTGTAAACAACTTTTGCCATTGAAAATTGTTTCATTAAATAAAAAATTGATGACAAAACTTTTTTGACTACATTGGTATTGTTTTCTCACCAATTGCACTTCTTTAAAATAAAATAATGTTTTAATATTACTGCATGATTTATCAATAGTTCTTAATAAAACTAAACGAAATTTAAATTTAAAAATAAGTCATTTTCATTTTTTATTAGTTCACAACTAAGATATTAATAAAAAAATAATGCTTCCAATTGTAAAACTGCGTACCTACAAGATATGGTGTACTTTTCACAGATTTAATAAGACTCACTGATCAAGGCCACCATTGTATGCCGAAACGTTTGAAACAACTTTATTAGTTGCAATTCACCTAGCCCTAAAGTCAACATCTTATGTCAACAATTTCTACAAAATTCTGTTATTTATTTTTAAAAATTTCTTTTAATAGAAAATTAATCTTTGCGGTTGAAAATTCATTTTTTTTAAACTTCTACTATTTGGTGTCAATTTCACCTGTTTTAGTTTAATTGATAATTCAACTATTTTGTTGAAAGTTCCTTTACAGTTTGCCAAAAATTAATTTATGTAAGATAAAATTGGATTATACCATTTTTGGTAGTGAATTGATATTTGAAGTTGAAAATTGATATTTTGTAGTTGAAAATTTAATCATTTGTTTGAAAATGCACATATTTCGATGAAAATTCGTTATTTTGGTAGGAAATTAGTCTTCTTGATTGAAAATTCATCTTTGTGATTAAGAACAAAACTATTAAGTTGCACATGCCGTTTTTTTTGTTGAAAATTAAATTCTGTAACTGAAAATTTAACTATCCCACTTTTGGTGAAACACTGAAATTTAGAATTAAAAATTGAAATTTTTGGGTTCTTGGTTGAAAATACATGTGTGTGCTAGAAAGTTCAACTATGTATCATCAAATGCATCTATTTTAGTAAACTTTCAATTTATTTGTTGAAATTTAATTGTTTGTTGTTAAATATTAATTATTTTAACTAAACAGGAATTGTCCTATTTCTGGTTTTATATATTGATATTTTTAATTAAAAATTAATTTTTTTATTTGAAAATTCGTCTTTTTGGTAAAAAATTATTTTTCTTTGTTAAAATCTTATCTTGTTTATTGAGGATTAAACTATTTTCTTGATTTTTGTTTGTTTGTTAAAAATTAATGCCTTTAAGGGAAAAGTTAATTATATCATTGTTGGTTAAAAACGAATAGTTTTTTTGTAGAGAACCTGCCTGATTTTATGTAAATTCTATTTCATTTCAAATACTTCTTATAATATTGTTCTTTCATTGAAAATTAATTTAGTTGAAAATTATATTATTTCTTAAAAAAGATTTTTTTTAATAGAAAATTTATCTTTGTGATTGAAAATTAAGCGTTTTTGTTAAAACTTTTACTGTTTGGTGTCATGTTCATCTGTTTTAATTCAAATGTTAAATAACCTGTAGAAAATTTCATTTTTTCAAAATGAATATTAACTTTTATAAACTAAAAACTGAATTATTCTATTTTTGTTTGAAATTTAATATTTTTTATTGAAACTTCATCTTTTTAGTTAACATTTATTTTATGGGTGAAGAATTAATCTGTTTTTTATTATTCTTAACATAGGTGTCCAAATTCAATTTTTTGTCTTATATCAGAAAAAACGCTTTGCATAATTTACTATAAAAAAATTTTAATCGCTAAGATTTTCTGCTATATAATGTGTAGAACTTGCTTGATTTTAAGTGAATTCTATCTATTTAATTTTTTATTGAATATTAACGTTTATATACTAAAAACTTAATTATTCTATTTTTGTTAAAAATTTGATATTTTTTATTGAAAGTTAATCTTTTTTAGTTGAAAATGGAATTATTTGTTTGGAAATTCCCGTATTTTGTTGAAAATTTGTGTTTTTTGTTAGAAATATAAAACTTCTCCCTGAAAAATTCATCTTTTTGATTTAGAATTCAACTATTTTGTTGTAAGTTCCTTTTTAGTTGGTCAAAAACTAATTTCTCGCCAACCATTGGGTGATACTGAAAGTGCCCGTATATCCCTATAGTATGTATCTGTTGTTGGAGGTTTTCAAAGTGTGTTTTCATAAAATGAAAACGGAGTATTTGGCAAAATTGTCGGCAGATGTGAAGGCCCGATACATCCATAAACCTGAACATAATTTATTCAATCCCACATTTCTTAACCCATTTAGTGTTTAAAAGCACATAAAACATTGGAAGCCTATATATTATATGCAGCTGTTTTGTGGCGAAGGTGATGTGCCAGAAGTTTAATGGTACTTTCCTGATATTGAGTAAAGTTAGTGTAACATTGGTGTATTTTTAGTTATAAGTTAATGTTTTAGTTATTATTTGCATGCAATATAAACATTAACATTAAGTTTTATTCCTGTAAAGCATGGAATTTGTTATAAAATGTCATTGCTGATAGAAAATGCGGTAGCAACTGATTGAGATTTTGAGGTTAATATTGCATTTTGCAATTCAAGAGCGAACTGCTCGCAGTTAAAAAATTTATCAAAAAGAAATAGGATGAAAACATAAAAAAGCTATCTTTTATTTTAATCTTTATTAAAATAGTTTCTGTTTTTCACTAAAAATTCTGTAAATTTGAATGAATTTTTGTGAAATTTGTATGAAAAATTTCACTAATTTTCAATGCATTTCAAACACGGAGCATTTTTTTCGTATTAAGAAAAATGAGTAAAAGCTTAACTTTCGTCAAGTTTTTGTAGTACATTTTCATAACTTTTCATAGCAAAAAACAATATTTTATAGATTTTTGTAGATATACGGATAATTTACGTTAAAGTGGCAAAAATTGTCGAATTCTGTGACCAGCAGTTCGTTCTTGTATTCTAAAATCAATTCCTAACCTCAAAATCTCGAAAAGTTGTTATCGCATTTTACACCAGCAATGAACTTTGATAACAAATCTTATAACAAATTCCATGCTTTATAGGAATATTACTTAATGTTAATGTTTATATTGATAACAATTTTTGATTCGATTATTATTCCCGACAGTGATCCAAGAATGGTTGCCCAAGCTTGAACTGTGTGGCGCTCATTGGCTCTAGTTTGCGTACGTATTTAAAAACCAAGTACAGACGCGCACCGTAGCCAATGAACATCAGTCAAAACCAAGCACGCGCAGATCAAGGCAGCTCCGTTGGGATCATTAACTTCAAGAAAAGACGTGTAACGTTTCATTACTGTCTAACTCACGGTGACTCATGGATGCCTTTGTCGCACGCGTGTAGCTATCAAAAAACGAGCAATCGTGTCAAGTTTTTCAATATTTTCCAATGCTGTTTAACCCACTGGCGCCTCGTGTCACACGCATATAGCAATGAAATCAAGTGTTGTGACAATCGAAATCGACAATATCGTTTAGAGGTTTTATATTAAGGATTTATAGAACCACACGCTCCATATAAAGCATACATGTATAAACAACAATTAAACCCGGACAATAAGTGGCTGGAAGCGTAAAACAGACGATTTTAACTTGATATTTATTTATAGTTCCTTCCATAGTTCACTAATAATACTTTTTTACGGCAAAATGATTATTATAGTTTTTTTCTTGGAATAAAATAGTTTAATTAAAAGTTTTAACGAATACGGTATTTTTTACTGCTTTTTTACAAAGAAGGTTTTTTTCACTGGTTTTTATGAGCAAGATCTCTTTTCACGGCGCTTATAAGAATAATGTTTTTTTCTCAGCATTTAACGAAATATATTACTTTTCGTAGCCTTCTACTGAAATGTGTTCTTCTTCACGGTGTTTTAAAACAATGTATTTTTTCACAGTGAACTCATGAACAATTTATTTTTCATGGCGTCTTTGGAAAAAAGTTTTCTTCGTAGCTTTCCCGATTCGAAATTTAGGCCCTACTTTGAAGCCGTAACTCCTAACTTAGTAGGCACTGGAAACTGTAAAGTAGGTTCTAAATAAGCAGCGATTTCAATGTAATTTAGACCCTACTTTGAAGCTAAAAGTGTCCTCAAACTACTACTGCGTAGGACTTGTGGCATCTAATCAGGTTCTCTATAATATGACACCAATATTTATAAATAAAAATAAGATTTGTTATTTATCAGAAAAAATAAAAAAATGTATGTGATATGAATAACAAGGATATTTGCAATTATTTTTTAGACATATTATTAATAGAATTTTTTTATGATGACGCTAAAGCATAGTGAATTAAAAAATCCGCAAGTACTAAGAAATGAACCCGAGATTCAGCCTAACCGATTCACCCTACTTGATTTAGCCAACGGAACGCATTATAATAAATTATTAATCAACAATATTTAGTAATTTTCCATGAAGAATATCATTCTCATACAAATTTTTAGCATTTTCAGCAAAGAGAAAATATTTTTCTGTGATTAAGCATTGCAAAAAAATATTGATTTATGTATAAATAAATTATGACAATTAGGTGAAATCTTGAATTAAGTATTTTTCTAATTAAGTGTGCATTTAGTCATGAAGATGACCAATGAGTTTAATTAACCTAAGTAAAAAATAATTTTTACTTTATTTTCATGAAGTTCGAACATTGTAGGCTCAAAAGATTCCATATAGGGTCAGTATTAAAGGAGAGGTTAAACAGCGTCAAAGTAGGGTCTTGAGTTATACAAATGTAGGCTCTAAAGATTCAAAGTAGATTCAGAGAGGTATTACAGCCTCAAAGTAGGCTCTAATGTTTCATTCTCTAGCAGATAAAAGTTTAAAGCAGAGGCTATAAGTTTAAAAAGCGTCAAAGCAGATTCTAATAAGGAGTTGCAACTTCAAAGGAGGGTTTTAATTTCGACTTGGGTTGTTTTACAGGTGTTTCAGACAGAACTAGTTTAAATAAAAATGTATAAATTTAAGGGTAAAAACAAAATATTGATAATTCATTATATTTATATGAAATTTCTTTGAAGTCATATTTCTGATTTAAAAGATTAAAAATAAAAGCGCTTATCAACTTATTATATTTAAGTTCTATTGAGATGGTTTCTTGTAAGGTATGCGATGTGTTTATCGCTCTTTATTTGAATGGCGAAACGCAAATAAAATTGCTTTAGTCCACGAAAGTCTAAGATTGGGGTTTGAATGTTAAAATCGGTATCGAGTGACGAGATAATATTTGAGAACTGCGAATATGTGTTAAGTGGCTCCCCCTCTTCTCCCTCTGTCTCTACCCCCACTCTTTCCTCTTCAATGCATATAATAAACTTATTTTCAACTTATACTCTCGCCTAGCAGCAATTTTTCCTCTTCTCCTTTTCTTTCTTTCTTCTACTATTTTTTTTCTTTCTCTGTACCCCGCTTATACACTAAACATATACAACATGTACACTAAATTTGTGGCCGTGAGGCGGCTATGAGACAGAGCGGCGTAGGGATATTAGGGGAAAAGGTGGCGGAGAATTGAAAAAGTGGGAGAAATGTCCAAATCTATAAAGAACCTGGCAAATTCTTCCGCGGGGCTTTTTTGCTTTCTGATTTCTGACGAGGTTAGTTAAATAGGTGCGGTTGTATCCCATGTAATTGAATTAAGTTTAATATTCATTCTAATAATTGTATTTTATTTTACTTGCCTTGAATTTTTTTTTTTTTTAATTAATATTTTATTGTATTTTATATATTTTCAATTTATTGTTTCTTTCATTGTCAATTTGATTTAACGAATGTATTAAAGCAAAAGGTTTTATCCTAAATGATGTTTTTAACTCGCACTAAAAATGTAGTATCCCAGTATCTATAAAAAACAGGTTTTTTTTCATAAGCACCGGCAATATAATAATATAATATAATAATAAATTTACTGAACATAATTGTTGTTACAAATTTCAAATTAAGTGATTTGACAAAATATTCAAGCAATCATATAATCTTTTTTTATTACACTTGCATTAGAGTTCATTAGGATTTAAATTTAAACTTAAAACGGCTTTCAGTAATTTGCATGCAGATTATATTTATTTAAATATAAGATTTTAGACAAGCAGAAGTTGGAAGCAAAAAATTGTTAATTAAGATGATTTGGGTCTTTACATTGTAATAAGATTTTCTTCAAATAAACAAGCACTCAGATAAAAGATTCTTTGTGTCACAGACAATTTCTTTGATTAAAGTTTCTCCGAATAAAGAATTTTTTCTTATTGCAAAGAAATTCGTGTGGTTTAAATGAATTGTTGTTTTTTTCAACTAACTTTTCATTTACTTTGAATGCTTTTCTTGATAATTGTAAAGT
Source organism: Belonocnema kinseyi (assembly GCF_010883055.1). NCBI lineage: Eukaryota > Metazoa > Arthropoda > Insecta > Hymenoptera > Cynipidae > Belonocnema > Belonocnema kinseyi. The sequence continues at coordinate 40,866,502 of NC_046664.1, read as the reverse complement.
TATTTTTGCTTGAAAAAAAATATTTGGTTAAAAAAACGATTCGTTAATTTAAAATATATTTTTTTAATGTGAGTCAAGAATAGGGTTGTTTCCCGATTTTAGATAAAATCATTTTTTAATACATAATTTTTAGCTGAATAGAAGGTGCTTTATAATTATTTGTTGTTTTGTATAGTTTAACCGAAAAAAATGATTACATCCATAGAAATTTAGTTACAAAAAACGTTAAACCGATATTACAGTTTAGTATAATTTTTTACGATTTAGGGAAATCGGGTATATATATATTAAAAATTAGTATAGTATTTACTAATAATCTATGAAAAATTTACTTTGGAAAATAATATAAGTTCTACAAAAATTGAAAAAGAAAATGTGATATTTAAAATTCACTATATTAAATTGAAGCAAGACCATAATGTCAATTATAAGAAAGATTCGAATAAATTTTAACATTTTGAAAGAGAGGATTCTGAAATTTGCTAAAGACTATACTAAAAATTATGAGTCATTCGAAAAAAATGTGACGGTCGAAAATACGAAAACGACAAGTTCGCAACCCATCGTGAAACTCCACCAACTCACACTGCACAATTATAGCACATAAATACGCACATGATCATTATAATTATTAGTATTTATACACATAACAATGTAGAATACACATTCGTTTAATAACTCGACTTGGAAACATTCAAAATTAAAATTAAAAACAGGAAAATATTATGTTTTAATAAGGTCAAAACTGGGATTAAATTAAATTCAAAAATATCTATAGGTTTTTCATTTTTTTTAAATCACCTTGTTCCCGCTTCACATTCGGCTTGGTAATACAAGTAATAGTGCTGGGTCAAAAATTGTAGGTGCCCTGAACTTAATAAAAATTTGTTGTATAAATCAAGTATATTATTATACATTTACAAGACCAACCATTTATAAGAATAAAGAGCTATAAATAAAATAATTCCTTATTTTTTGCGAACACAAGTCGTTTTTGAAATCCTTGAAATCTTTATGAAATCTTTGAAACCTTTTGAAATCCTTATGAATTCGTTGAAATATCTTGAAGTACTTAAAATCTTTGCAAAATCTTGAAATTTCTGTGAATTGTTTTGGAGTCATTCTCGATTTTGGTAAAATGCTTGAAATCTCTACAATCTTTAAAATACCTGAAACCTTTGTAGAATTTTGGTCACGTGTTTGTGAACGCTTAGTTTAAATTTTTTTGTGAAACCTTTTGTGTTAGTTTGAAATGATTGAAACTTTTAGAATCTCAAATTTGTTACAACCTGATTTGATAGTTTAAGGTCTTTGAAATATTTATGAAATATTTGAAATCTTTTAAAAGCTTTACAATTTTTGGAAATGTTCGAAATCTTTGTGATAATTTTGAAATCTGGTGTTAACGCCATTTTCAAATCTTTGAAATCCTTCAATCTTTACGAAATGTTCAAAGTCTTTGGGAAATTTTTGTGAAATCTTTTGAAATATTTGTGTTTTTGTTTTATTCGTTAAAATCATCGAATTCTTTGAAATCTTAGTGAAATATTTTCAAACCTTCCAAATGTTTTATAATCTTTGAAATCTGATGTACTGTACCCTTTTTAAAATGTTAGAAATCCTTTAAATCTTAGGAAATATTTAAAAGCATTTTAAAAATGTTGTGAAATATTTTTAAACTAGTGATGTACACTAGGAAGTCCAAACAATCGAATTTCGAATAGAGGACATGCCCCCTCCCCATTTTGTGAGGTTGCCGAAAAAAAAATTCCTCCAAGTTTGAGCAAAATCGGTTAATATTGAGACGTACTGCAAAGGCCCTGAAAATCCCATAAGATTAACATGGGGAAATTTTGGTTTTCGGAGAAATGGGTTTTAGGTTTCTGGGTTTAAGCTTAGCTTGCGGGAGATTTAAGAATTTGTTGGGGAGTCTCTAATCAATCATTTCCATGAAATTACTTTATATTTTGATTCCCCCACCCCCCCTTGTGGAGCCCCAAAAATACCCCAAAAAACTGATGCAGTATTATAAGTATTTTTATAGGTATTTTTTTATATAAGTATTTTTCAACTGATGAAAAATTGTGTAAACAATTTATTTTTGTTTAAATAATTTTTTTGCACTTACTTATTGAAAGGTAGATTTTTATGTTTGATTGGACAATTGGTCATTTTTAGGAATAATGATCTTTGTTTCAAGCATTTAGTATTCGTTTAAGCAATTTATTATTATCTGATTGTAACTTTTTCTTAAAAAGAAGTATAAAACTCTAGTTTAAAACAAATTTAGTTAGCGTTCATGCTTATTATTAAATATCTACGTCATTTAGATATCAGTAACTTATTTTGTAATAAATTCTTATTTTGTTAAATAAATTTTGTTTGTTTAACCCATTTTTTCCGAAAATAAATGTTTGAAATTTCTGTTTTTCTGCAATTATTGTGGTAATTTGTCATTGTAAAGAGCTAAATTGATTGTCTGAACCATTATCGTATTGTTTCATAAATTTACTAAATGTTAATGTAACATTTTATTGGAAATTATGATTTAAAAATCTGATTTTTGTCTCAATTCAATTAAGTGTATCGCCTATTATTGAATATTTAAACGTTAAGCAAATGCTTTAAATAACTAATGTTTGTTTATAAAATGTTTGACATTGGTCGTGAAAAGTTAATTTTTTTTAGTAAGACTTCATTCTATAAAAATTACATTCAATTTTACCGTTTTGAAATTATTTTTATAATTTTTTCCTTTAAATCACCCCCGTAGACACACTCGTTTGTCCTCTGAAAGCTCAAATTAATTTTTTTGGGGTTTATGTTAATTCCGCAGAGTATCTCTTAGTATTCTCAAAGGAATAAGAAATGTGTGTATTTTTGAAACGTCACTGGAAATTAAAACACGAAATTTTGCTCCCAAAAATGAAAAATTACCACATAATTGCAAAAAACAGAAATTTCAAAAATTTATTTTCGGAAAAAAGTGTATAAACAAACAAAATTTATTAAAAAAAAAGAATTTATTACAAAATAAAATACTAGTATCTAAATGACGCAGATATTTGAAAATAAGCAGAAAAGCTAACTAATTTTTTTTAAACTAAAGTTTTATACCTATTTTTAAGAAAAAGTTGCAATTAAATACTAATTAATTGTTTAAACAAATACTAAATGCTTGAAACAAAGCTTATTATTCCTAAAAATGTCCAATTGTTCAATCAAACATAAAAAATCAACCTTTCAAAGAGTGATAGCAAAAAAGTTATTTAAACAAAAATAAATTGTTCAAACCATTGTTAATAATTTTGAAAATACTCAAAAAGATTCAACTTGACAAACGAAAATAATTTATGGCAAAAAAAGGAAAAACAGAAACCTGAATCCCATTGTTTCAAAAACCAAAATTTCCCCATGTTAATCTTATCGGATTTTCAGGGATTTTGCGGCACGTCTTAATAATAACCGATTTGGTTCAAACTTGGAGGGAATGCTTTGCAATCTGATGCTCAAAACCTGAGTGGTAAAATCCTTGAAATTTTCAACTAATAACTTTTATAATTTGTAAGTTGAATATCATAAAAAATGTATACTTTAGCCAATTATTACCACTCTTGCCTTAAAAACAAAACACTGGAAAACACGTGTCCATACATGAATCTTGACTAGTTTAGCGGGAAACACAAAGTTCTCCGATTCACATCGTGAGCGCTCGGTTATGAGGTACAATCGGTGGATTCGGCTAACCTCGAGAGATTATCGGAGCTATTTGGATTTTTTGATATAGTGTTTTGCGGTTTCGTCAACTGAAGATTACAATTTCTGTTAACGTCTATCACAGAAAATAAAAATATCTCTTATTACCTTTCACTTTCTCTTTGACCATATTAATTTGTAGAATATTTATATTAACTTTTGTACCTCAATCTATTACTTCCTATAATTGCTTTTATATTATTTGAATATGTCATTATCAATTTTTCTTATTCTGTGTTTTAATATATAAAACATCAATCTTTGCTAATGAATATACCAATTATTGTTCTAAAGATATTAAGTTTTCATATTCTAATTGGAAAGTTTTGTAATCACGTTAACAATAATTTTTAAATGTACACGATTTCCCTAAATCGTAATCGACTATATTAATTATGAATATTGAAATAATAAGTATTATTATAAAATTTCTTTCAGTGTAGAAATTAAAGGCGGTAAAACAATTATTCAAATTGGTGTCACGTGGCTGTCACGTGACTCAGAGATACTCATAATTATCTATCAATGTAACGATGAGAAACTCATGACGAAGATGTTAGGCCGTGATCTACTGTCAATTTAGACTATTTTGATTTGATAGCTTTATTTGTTCATGATTATGTGAGAAAAAAAGTTATCTTATTGTAATATTTGGGTTCTTACGAGTCAGTAGTATGTTGAAGCAAAAAGTAAATGCAATTATTAATACATTTTAAAATCGTACATATTTAAAAATTGTTCAGTAAACCAGCTATATTTAAGTACCTTTTCAATGAGTTCTGTATAAATACCATAAATATATCTATTTACGGTAGACTTTCTCTATTGTTTTTTACGAAACCCTCCTTTGGCATTTTTTTTAAACAATATTTTGCGACTTCTATTTTCGATGTGCACATAATCAAAACAAAACATCGGCACAGAAAAAGATATTTGAGAACCGACATCGTGATAAAAAATTAATATTTCAACATTAAATTAAAAATAATAAACAATATGTAACAAATATGTCAAGGGCGTTCTTGTATTCAGAATTTTACGTACTATAAGATCTATTTATTGGAAAAATTATATCTGCCTTTGGAAACAACCCTATTTTGAATCTTTCTGATGTTTCCCATTTTCGTCATTGATTCATTTTGACAGCATTTGATGTGCAGAATTTTAAAATATATAAGTTTTACGTTTTTCTGCAATAGTTTAATTTTGAAGATTTTGAATATATACAAATAAAAAATCTTAAATCTGGATGATTTTAAAGATTAAATTTAAGTTTTCAATGCGAAAACTTCAACATTAAAGAAATTTTTAATCTTATCAATAAAAATTACAGAATTTTGTATTGTGCATTTTCAAAATTAAAAACTTTTTAAATATTTATAATCTAAAGTTTTACAACTGCAAAGTAACTCTTTGCAGTTGTAAAACTTTAGATTATAAATATTTAAAAAGTTTTTAATTTTGAAAATGCACAATACAAAATTCTTTAATTTCAATTTTTAAGTATTATATTTTAAATTTATATAATTTTCAATGGTTGTTTTGGTATATGTACTACCAGTTCAAAGATTTTAAATTAAAAATTCTTGGATTTTTAAGATTTGAAATTACAGCTTTTTTAACTTCAAAGATAAATAAATAAGAATTTTTAAATTTTGATGATCTTTAAAATCGAAATACAAAACGTTACAATCTTAAAAAGTTTAAAATTTTTTTAATTTCAAATTTAAATCATGCAAAACTACAGACTTTTTTGTTGTACAATGTAAAACTTGTATAGTTTTTAAAAGAAAATTGTTTGAATTTGAAATTGAAAGTTATTAGTATTCAAGATTCATATTTTAGAGGTTTGTAATTTTGAAAGTTTTTTCTTAAATATGTAGCTCAATTCTGAAGATTTACAATTGAACATTGACAATTTGTAAAAATGACAGCAGTTATTTATATTTTAGAAATTATTGTAATTTTTACTTAACGTGTAACATAGGTTTGCTTACATTAAGAAAGGAATGCTAATTCAGGTGTATAGGGTAGATAGAAACTAATTGATATTTAGCAAGAAATAGCTGAAAATATTTTGAAAGAAATCACATTAATTTAGCGATAAATAGGAGGGGGGGTCAACAAATTTGTTTCCAACTCGTTACATCGGGAAGGGGAGGGGTAAAAATGGGACAATATGTGTTATGTAATTTATGGATGGTTTCTTAGTGTTCGTGAAATTTTTCATGTTCTCAGAAGGAAATTTCGTTTTTTGGTTAACTAACATTTTCTAGAGATAAAAAAGTATGATATAAAAAATGACCAAATTTGAGTATCAAAAGCCATTTTTCGCCCATGGTAATTTTTTAATCTTCTTCATATAATTATAATTTTAGACGATAAATCCAAAAACTGTCAATACTCACGGCGATAATAAACGGGCAATCGAAGGTAAAGAAGCCAAAAGAAACAGCAAATCTTCCCCGTTTCCAATATCAATATTTGGTCTTAAAAAGACTTATTTGACAAAGTATGTAACATAGCAGGGATCTTTAACATCGCCACTTTTTGCGGAAATTGTGACTTGGTTATTATGTTGGGATATTCAATCACTAACTTCTGAACAGGTTTGTAACTTGACTGAGTATATACTTTTATATTTTTGTTTTAACTTTTCTTTAGTAAAGAACATGATTATTTTTCGTTTTACATGAATAAAATAACACCCAAAAATATGTACATTACATAGGAGAATTCCAAACAAGGATGTTATATAGTTACGCATCATAGTTAGTCTTAAAAACATTTTCTTGTATGTTTACCAACAAGGGGCAAAGCGGTGAATTGTTATCTAATATTATAAGCAAGTATAAAGTATTTTCATTTGAAATGAATGCAAAAAAATTGTTCGTAACTACAATAATTCTCTTTTATTTTCGTTTTGAGAAGGAATTTATTGTTATCTTCACGTACTATACGTTTGGCTTATCATTCCACACAAAAATGTTCAGGAATGATTTCAGAGATCAATATGATATTGTTTTAAAATATGTAGTTTAAAATTTTTTTTTTGGTATAATAAGCCCCTGTAATATTTATTTTTTTATTTTTAGGGTTTTGTAGCCCCAGGTTAAACTGGGATCGGACTAATCATGCACAAAATAACTAATGTCAGTAGACAAAACAAATATTATACCCAACTATTCAGTTATTAGCTTGACTACATTGTTTTGTGATCCAAAAATATTCAGAAGGAAACAAAAACGTCGCTAAACCAATCTACCGAAATATAATACATCTTACGCAACAAAAAATAACAGAAATTATTACTGTATTTTTCCTGAAAATTTAGTCATTTTCAATGTATCACTTTCAAAGGAAAAAATTTTGATCGTTCTGTTTAAAAATTTTTTTCTGTTTAGTGTGGCCAAAGAAAAATCTTTGAAATTTTTGAAAGTGTTACAAAATTAAATCCTTGAACGATTAAAAATATTGAATCTCTCTTTCTAATTTTTAATTAATTGTTTAAGTTTAATTTGTTTCATTTGATAGGTGATAGAATATACTCTTATGAATTATAAATTGTCGATGAAAAGAAATATTGACGAGTGAAAGAGATGTAGAATTATGTAAAGAAGTTCATGGATTCGGAAATGTACATATATTAAAATGGCCAAAATAAGAAAAAGAGTTTCTTTGAATAAGAGGAAGACGAGCTGAAAATCCTCCATTTGGTGTAAAAGCAACAGATTATATTTCTTAATTTTTTGGATAGCGATAAGTACGTTTCCATCAGGGCAACATCAACCCCCAAACGTAAATGCAGAAATGTTCTAAAAAACATCCTCACAAATAAAAAAGAAGATTAATTTTCAAGTTCTTTGCAGTTTTCATTTGAGACATTTGATGCATTTCAAATGGCACAAATACTTCAAGAAAAAGTGGTCATGTATCAGTTGTTCTAAACTTCCCTTATAGATAAAATGCGACCGCTTTGAAAATTTAATTATTGGTTTTTCTATTCAATGTACCAACTTTCATGTCAAATATGTTTAAAATGGTCTCTGAAATAATATAAAAATTTTTTCATTACGGTAGAGGTCCCAGTAATCGGGACGGTCCCAGTAATCGTGAGTTTTGAGGTGTAAACGCCACAAATAAGTATTTTCTGCATGAAAATATAATCCTAAAATATTTAAAAGTAAGTTTGGACAGTGCTTTTTGTGGAAACCAAATTAGTTATTTTTATACAAATAGTGCACATGGGTGAAAAAATTCATTTATATTTCCGATGGCGATGAATCACGAAACGTGGAAAATAGCTTAACATTTAGGTTAGCAAAGGCGTTTCTTTGCTTAAGCTTTTAATATGTCAAGTAATTACTTGATCGGGACGAAAATTGTTTTTTCTAATAAAAATAATTTTTCTTTTATAAAATTAAGTAAAATCTTCAATTAGTACCGTCTCGTTCGATAAATATCGATCACCATTATAGGGATGTTTCAAAAGCATAGTTGCTCGAGTAATCGTGACCGGTCACGAAGACTAGGACGACTCTTTCAAAATTCTATTTCTATATTTCATGGCCAATAAGAATGTAATTAATTTCAACAAGGCGTCAAATCAAATCGGTGAACTGACTTGTTACTGTGAGCAGTAATCGTAATATAAATCAGTGCTTAAAACTGAATAAAGGCAACGTAAAATATTGGCATGACTTTAGTTATTCTTTAGTTTATTATCACTTTTCAGTGAAATTAATATTTATTAAGAAGTTTTTCATTAGCTAAAATGAATCTATATTGCATCACATAAAGAAAAATTTGTAATATACATATAATTATTCACATTTTTCATATTTTGACAACATAAACAGAACATAGACTCCAAAAGCTAATAATTTTTTAGTCACTTCAATAATTTATCAAATTTCGTCATTGTTATTATAATTTCTAACGCAAAAAAGTTAATTATACAAATAAGCAGTATTTAAATTTTGGCATTTTGTGTAATTACGTAGTAGACAGCTATTTTATAGAACAAAAGTTAGCTTATATGATTTTATAAAACTTTATATTATTTTTCACATTTTTTTTTTGAAAGGAAAGCAATTCAAGCAGGGATTCGAACGAAATTACGGGTCATTTTAAGAAATGTTCCAATTATTTCTTAAAATTCCATATAATTTACCTGAAAATAATGCTCAGTATGAGAAGTAACTAAAAATAATGCAGACAAGGAGGCACATTGTGAAATTTTTGTTTCGTCCAAGTTTTATGTGGAAAGAAACAGAAAGCAACGTAATGAAAGTTTCGTTACATTCCTTTTCGTTATTTTTTATATAAAATACGGTTAACACATAACTTTGACATTGTGCCTTCGTAGGCTCATTATGTTTTTATAATTTTTTAGTCTAAGCTTAGTTTTTAGCCAAATTCTTTTAAATTTATCGAAATAATTGGCAAATATCCAAAAATACCCCTTAATTTCGTTCGAATCCCTGAAATCAAGTCCTTTATAGCATAAATATACATATCGATTCATTTTTTAGACTACTTTATTTCTTATAAATAAAATAATAATTTTATTCGACAATATTTTTAACTGAAATGAAATCTAAACATTTGAAAAGAAAATTAATTTTTATTATAATTAATTATTATAATGTCTATCAGGCGTATTTCATCTCGGACGTCTCAATCAATATAAAATTAATAATACATCTTTCATTTCATTAAAGTATAATTAAAATACAAAAATACACTTGTAATACAGTTCTAAATCACTAAAAACTGATTTCATGAAAACATAACCCTTCTTACAAGGCTGGGACAATGACTCACGATTGCTAGTACATGGCAGATTGCTAGTACATTTGCTGCATTTCAAGTAGAATCATCGTTGAAACCTTTTTTCTAAATAATAGAGTTGTTCTAACCCAAAATTATGAGTAAACAAACCCTTTTCAAGGTTCAGTTATGGACTTTCTGAATTAATTATTAAAATTTCATATCAATTAGGTATGAAACGTTACCTAGAAAAAAGAATATTTTTAATCTTGCATTTAAGAGATTTATGTCAAACAAATAGTTATTTGATCAAATAAATGTGACCTTAAATCAACGAATTATATACTTTTAACAAATCAATTTCTATCAGTGGAAATAAACATTATTTTTAAGTGAAAACACGTAGCATTATAATAAAGTTCCCAAAAATATAATTTATTCAATATACCCAGTGTTTGACTGGAAAAATGTTAACTACAGTGAAACTCTTCTATACCGCCGAATTTCGGGCTGACGGTGGGTGGATACTAACTCATTATAGCCCGCATTACTTTTGTTTTTTCACGCCTGACTGCTCGCCTGAGTGAGAACTGCAGACCCCGCGCACCCCGTGTAGCCTCTGTTACACCTACCTGCGGCGCAGCGACAATTCTCGGAAGGGCTATACACACACACATAATGTTGGAAATATTCTCGCCCTGCTCCCTTGAGAAACTGCATGAGCCAACAGTTCTAGGAAGGCTGAGAACAGGGTGACTGAAAGCGAGAGTTTGGTGTATTAGCCATTTTTATGAACCAAGTCCATCCATTTTTTATATATTTCGGAAACCTTTCGTATTTAATACTGTGTGTATGTATTCAATCTCTCCCTCTTACGGATTTGAGGGACTCCGCTCCCTTAAAAATCAGTCACATGATTGCTTCAAAATCTCTTGGCTTTATTTAGCTTTCTATCCCTTTTTTCCTTTCAGTTCATCTAGTCTCTTCATCCACATTTCTTCTGACCATTTGCATGCATAACTTCTCTCACACAATAGTTCAAACTTTTGCCTTTCTCTTCCTCTCTATTACATATTTCTAATATTTGGACCCAATATTTTACTTTAGAACCGTACACTTTATAACATTTTTGCCGTTTCTCCATCTAGTATCGTCATGCTCTCACTTTTGCCCCTACTCTGAATCGCACCATCCTATACCACTTACTTTCCTTCTGTGAACCTATAATCTTTCTTCCTGGTTCTAATCTTAACATATATTCTAGGCAGTTTCGACGAACCCTCTTGACCCACCTCAAGAATTTTGCATGAAGACTTTCTACTATCTGATGCTCCTTCGGTCCCAAAATCTTCACTCCATAACCGAAGAGTGTTCTGAGTAACACATCAAACATCCATACTTCTATTCTCCAGTCGTTCTTGAATATTATCTTCCCTGTGTCCCAAACTGGTCTCATTATTTTACTCACGTATTCAATTTTTTCGACATTTACATTTCTTTGTGGTCCGCTGCATCAAATCAGAATCCTCATTGACTGAAGTCATCCACTAGTTCCACCATTCCTCTGTCAATCTTACATTTGTACTCTACTTCAGGTTTTTTTTTACTTCAGGTATTTTAAACCCTCTAATCATCAATCCATCCCTCTTTCATCAACAACACTCTCTTTTATAGCTTGCCATAGCACTCTTCTTCTGTTCACCGAGTCAAATACAGCTTTGAAGTTCTTAAACAAGACCAATAGTTTCCCTTTTCTTCATCACAAGTTTCCATGGACTAGATAGTTTATGACGGAAATGTTGTCTCTTCTTCCCATTGCTTTCCTATAAGCTGATTTTGTGAACTTTCGCATAGATTTTAGAGACCAACAACATGAATGTGACTATATTCTATATTCTTCCACCATTTTAGCCTCTCCTTTCTTTATTAGTGGTATCACCGGTTATGTACTTCATTCTTCGGGCCATCCTGCACTCTTTCATATTTTGTTGCAGATTCTCCCACATCTTTCCTCAGACTCCTTTCCCACCATATTTCAGCGTTTCACTCTTTATGGCATCTTTTTAGCACTTCTATTACGTCGTTCCTTGCTCATGTCATTCCCTTCGTCCTCAAATACCTTTCTCACGTGCTATATTTCCTTCGTTCTCCACCCCCCTCCCCATATATCCTTTGAATGTAGTTTGTCCACTCGATGACTTTTATCTAATCATTCACGCCCTTCCTCATCCCTCGTTCCCTATTTATAACCTCGATTTCCCTTTCTTCCTTCACTGCTTCCTCTATATTCTTAATTTGCACATCACTGAAACTTCCTATTTACGTTAGAAGAGATGAGCATAAGTGCAACATAGCAGTTTTGAAAATTATAAAAATCACAACCTACTTAGCGATTCAGAATTAAAATTTGGTGTGATGATTTAATAACAACGTGTACCGAATAATGGGAACATGCTAAAAAAGCACGGAAACTTCCTAATTACTCTAAAAAAGATTGAGCATACATTTTTCGAAGGTATATTGTTTTAGTCTATACTAAATTTTATGGGATAGATGTTCAGAACCCTTTTCAATGTTTGATTATAGACATTTCTATTTAATTATTTAAATCTCATACTTATTGAGTACCTTATTTGGATATTTGATATTGCTGTTAGCATTTTCTAGCCCCGGATAAAAACCTTTATTATTTTTCAGGTTGATTGTTCCATCCATCGTATATGCTCAGAAAAAATTAGATTTAATTTTGAACAAATAAACATTGTCAAAATGTACTTGAAAAATTGAACTATAATTGGTTTGTATTAAGAAATACAAATATTGAAAGCAGTTCAATTGTTTTTCAGTTTTAACATTGACCAAGACATTCACATAAGTGAACTTTAAAAAGAGTTTGTAAGAATATCACCTGCAAAACATCTCTAGTTTTCTCTGTGTTTGAAAATTATATTTTACATCTTATATCCTGGAACTTTTATTCATGGGAATGGTTTTAGATCTTGTTAAATAGGACCTTATTATTATAACTTTGTTTTGGGCCTCATATGAGTGATTGCGTTAGTGAATGAATCAAGAGTGAGATATACCCGTAGTAGACTTAGGTCATATGTTCCGGAAAATATTCCATAAAGGGCAAACAAATGTAAGTATCACCCATTTGTGAGAGTCTAAATTTTGACTTTGACCTTGACCTGGCGACTGTTTGAAGGTCACGACCGCTAAGGTTAGGTAAGTGAGGTCAATTTTTAGTGGTAACGAAAAACATTAGCCAAGGGGTTTTTGAGGACGCTAAGGCTGAATCTGTATGTGATGAATCTGACTTTCATTTTAACCTCAGGGAAAACCTTGATGACCTCAAAACAAATGTTAGGTCAGGGTCAGAGTCAAAGTTCAGGCTCAATAGTAGGATCTTTAAGGTAATCTGGAACATATAACCTAACTGCATATTTGAATGTAAAATTTTCCGTTCTTTTGATTGCCGGTGTCACAAAGGGGCTACTTTTTACCCTGTATAAATAATACATCTTGGTACCAATATTCCATTATACATTTTTTGAGGATGAAAAATGGATAATTTTTTATTAATTTATACGCACCTTGACCCAGAGCGATGCCTGAAGAGTCCCGTCTCTGCCTCAGGGGATGTTGAGGTTTGTGCGTGTGACTGTGATTGTGGCTGTGGGGGTGGGTGTGGCAGTGTAGATGACGCGTGTGCGTGGGGGTGTTTCTGCAGGAGTGGTTGCGCTGTTGATGATGTTGAGGATGAAGCCTGTGCTAGGTATTTCCTGCATGGTCCGCTGTCACTTGATCGAAGCTCAATGATTTCTTCATCTCCGTCATCGCTAATGCACCAGTTTCCTGCTAAAAAATTATTCCTGTTAGCTTCCTTTCGCAGTTTATGACAAATGTCATGGAGAAATCTATCATCATGAGATCATAACAAAGCTCTCATGACAAGTCTGATGAAAAATCTCATGGAGAAAAAGTCTATTCTCCAAGAATAATCCTTATAACACGGAGTATAGTAAGTGGACCAAACCTTATGTTACGAAAACGTGACAATTTTTTGGGGAACAGTTTAGAGGGACTTTTCTATGACTGGTGAGTGGGATCTCTGCAAGAGCTATTAAGTACTCTCGGCAAGAGTCGAGCCAAGCTTGGACGCGAGTCATCATAAATTTTGATGCTAAATTAGAATGACACTCAGTCGATCTCGGCTCTCGTAGATATTCTATTTACAAGTCACGGAAAATGAGCCCCCCCCCCCCCCTCCTAGCTATTCTCCAGAAAGCTGCCACATTTTTTCGCTGAAAATGCATTATCGTTGGTTCTCCTTACTATTATCTCGTACTTCATTCATAGAATCACATAGAAAGAGTGTATAGAATTTTAAACATGCATTGTAATTTGTGTATATAAAAGTGTTTTAAGATTATTTTTTGAACTTTAAAGTAATAATTGTATACTATAAATAAGTCTTTATTGTACAAAAGCTGTTGCAGATGGAATGTCCATCTTTTAAATTTTCAAATTTAGAATTCGAAACTTCTTTAAAAAGTGTCCAAAGGATCAATGACGTTCAACATGAAAACGGTGTAGGTGGTTATAGAATCCGGTCCCTCAATTGAGATAGAATCAAGATTTTTCTATTATCAGGATGTCTACTTGACCAGGTGATTCGGAAAATTACCGGCAATTTGATTCAGTGGCCGTAATTTTTCTGGATTATACTAAAATCACGGTGGGTCTCGAATAACTTTAATGAAAAATAGCTTGAGAATTTAAACCCTTTAATGTTTTACAAAAATGGTGAAAAAAATGGAATAATATTAGAGTCTTGAACATTGCTCCATTCAAGTCCATCGAAGATCGCAAGAAACTGTACCGGAATGTAGGTGCATAAAATTTGGTTCAAAAGTACAGAAACGTGATAAGAGTTGATAAAAGGTTCCTGTGAGTAAATTAAATTAGTTTCAATTTTAAGTAGTCAAATTTAAAGTTCTAGGTCAATTAGCACATCAATAAGGATTTCTTAAAATTACACTTATTAATCAAATTTTATTAAACATTAATTTTTATATTAAATTTATCGTTGTCCGCCTTAACTAATTTCTTAAGCATTGCAGGTGAAAATAATTCCTGAATAACTTAGACTTAGTTTTGAGTGAATAGAAAAAGAAGGCCATATTTTTAGTCCTGTTAGAGATGTAGAGCTTTATTTCTGTATATTTACACAAAATGGATAATGGATTAATTTATTCTGGAACATATTTCACCTGTAGTGCTAAGGAAATAAGTTATTTAATAAAATTATGAATATAATAAAACAACGGATGTTTAACAAAATTTTACAGAAATGAATCTTTTTTAGACGGCTATACATTTAGCAATATTTCAGAGCTAGAGCCATGCTTCCGAAACTTGTAGGGATAGAACATTCAAGTTTTTTATATTTTTGCATAGAATTTTATACGTCTTAATTCTGGTTCGGGTTTTTTAAAATAATAGTATTTTTACAATTTTTTCACCATTCTTTAAAAATATTAAAGAGAATTTAAACATGTTTATTATCTTAGGTGGTATTTAAAATATGAAAAAATATGAAAATTTGAACTTTTTTTGCAATAGAATTTTGAAAAACTGACAAAATGAGTTTAAACTGTAATCATGTAATTTAAAATTTAGATATCTTTAAATCTATTTAAGAGTAAAAAATGTCAATTCACAGTTCATGAAATTAACAATACAATACCTAATAAGACATTTATATATACTATTGCGCTTTCATCACTTTGTAAATAATTAAATGACTTATTCACCGCGAACAATGAAAAGTTCACTAAGAAAAAACTTGGAATTTAAAATTATCAATCGGGTAGAGACTCTGATAATTCGAAACATTTTACAATTAAGCAATAGGCCTCTTTAAATGACAACAACAAAATTCAAATTTTCTCGAAACTTGTCATAGAAACTTTAGATTTCTAATACTGAGTTTGGAAAGCAATTACATTACCAACTTATTCCCAAAAAGAGGATTAAAAATTCTTGAAATTAAATTTAAAAGGTCCAATGAAAAATATCTATAACAAAATGTATGTGTCACTTTACACAAATTATAACTAATTTGCAATTGAGAGAGTAATTAAAAACAGAGAAAAAATGGTGAAAACAGGGCTTCTGAACTTTTAAAAACGTATCAATCATTTGAAATTTCTTGTAGTCTTCTCCATTCTATTAAAAACTAAAAACATCCAGTTTTCCGGAGGCATGTGGTAAATTTAATTATTGCTTTTAATTTAGTTTGAAACTATTTTACTTTACTGTATTTCACGTCAAAAAATATCGAAATGTAATTTGTTCCATAGTAGATAAGAAATTAAGCGTGCAATATGGTATTGTTGAAAAAGCATTTTATTCATTGAGCGGTCGGTCGGTGGCAGCTGAATGAATTATATTTCCTGCCAATCAAAAGAAAGAAGAAAAATGAAAATAGCGTGTACCAGAAGTAATATATCGATTTTTATGCACAAAATACATCACATACCAAATAATAAAAAAGGATATTTTAAGTTATTCAATAATATTTGTTTTCAAATTTCAGCAGTTATCGTGCATTATACATCAATTGTTTGCAAACACTTAAACAACATATATGCATAAATAATTACTTTTTTTCTGAAACTGTTATTTTTCAATCACGTTCACGAAAAATGCATACACCATGGTTTAGAGGATGACTCTTTTGAATTATGCAATTAAGGTTGTATTAAATTTAGAGGAGCTGCAAGATTTTTTTTATCCTGATAAAAACGATGTAAAACTCTTAAAAGTTTTGTGGCTTTTCTAGATTTAACTCTAGGAAAGAGTCTCGAGTTCTTCAGAATATACATTTTTTATAGTTTTAGTTCATAAAGACTACTATCTATCATGGAAAACGAAATTGGCTGCTATTTTACGAATCAGCAGCATCTCTAGAGAGCTATTTCTTTAAAGATAATTTAAGATTTATCAGTTCTGAATCACTGCAGAATAGCTAATTTAGTAGACAGAACAACGCGAGCTCGGTAGTTTTTTCGATAGAAATCTCATTAATATTAAAACAACGTTGCTAGAAAAATGAAACGAATAGAAATCTACAGAGTAATTAACCCAAAAGGGAAAAATCCGAAGCGTGCATATGTTTTTAAATTGGTACTTTTTTTATTGTAATCGTGTAAAATTCCTATTTTCTAAGCTCTTTATAGTTTTACTTATTTATTTTTGAACGTTCATCATAAGAATTTACATAACTCGAATGCTTGAAATTAAACATTTTTGTTTGTAAAGCAGTCTCTATATAATTTATACAAGTTCAAAGTTTTTTATAATTATAATTATAAAGTTCAGAATTTTTTAATGCATTTGTAAATAAGTTTGAGGCCTCGGCCAGTGTGTCATGGCCATGCTTATTATTTCATGTTCTGCATGAAAGATGAGATGTCATCCACGCGTTTCACTTTTTCTGCTTAATATTGTTACTTATGAATCACATAAATAAAAATATATATTTCAGAGGATTATATTGTCCGTTCAGAATTGATCTCTGTTTGAACTATTTTTTTGAAAATTTCCCTATTTTTTGTAAGTCTTCTTTTTTAAATGAAAATTGAACTGCTTGGTTAAAAATTGAATTACCTTGTATAAACATTCATTTTATTGACTGATTATTTAACTATTTTGTGGGAAATTATTTTGTTGTTGTTGTACAAATTAATTCCCTTGGCTGAAAATTTAAATTTTGCACGGTTTTTACTTATAATTTAGACTATTACATTTTTCGTTAAAAATTCATCATTTTTGGTTGAAAATTGAACTACATGGTTAAAAATTGAGCTACCTTGTATACAAATTAATTTCATTGATTGATTATTTAACTATTTTGTTGAAAATTCGTTTTTTTGTTGTTGTAAAAATTAATTCCCTTAGTTTAAAATTTAAATTTTGCACAGGTTTTATTTATAAATTAGACTATTACAGTTTTCCTTAAAAATTTATAATTCTTGATTGAAAATCCAACCAGCCCTCGGCAGAAAATTATACTAATCTAATTAAAATTCATTTTTATGGCTGAAGATTTAACTATTTTATGAAAAATTCGTTTTCATTGAATATTATTTTTGATTTAAATGAAATTTAAATATTTTTAGTTTAAAATTTGTTTTTTTCAATTGAAATGTCTATTTTCAAAATGTTCAAAATGTTTTATTTTTGGTTCATAATTCACCTCTTGTGGATACAAATTCTACTATATATTTGATTCAAAATTTGATTATTTTGTTTTAAATTCAATATTTTTAAAAAATATAATCTTTTGTGGTTGAAAGTTAATTCTTTTTTAATGAAAAGTCTAATATTATATTTTTGGTTAAGAATTTATCTCTTTTGGTAAAAGAGTAGGTTTTCTTATTTATCTTTCTCTGTTTCAAAGTAATTCAGTTGTTAAAAATTCATCTGGCTTCTTGAAAAGGCAAGTTTTTGATTTAATTAACTATTTGCTTGGAAATGTTTTTGGTTGAAGTTAAGTCATTGTAGTTCAAAAATTCGTTCATTTGGTTTAAAATTTATCTTTGTAGGCTAAAAATTCAACTACTTGGTTAAATGTTTATTTTTTTTTTAATTTATCTTTTTTGTTTGTAAGTTTAACTATTTAGTTGTAATTGCAACGGTTTGGTTACAAAGATGTTTTTTTATAACTTAACTATTCGATTGACAATGAATTTTTTGTTAAAAGTTCACCTTTTATGGTTTAAAAGTCAACTGTTTTCTGAAAATTCATCTCATGTAATAAAAAATTAATTCTTTTTGGTTGAAAATTATTATCTGCCATTGTTGAGGATTCAGCTCTTTTGTCGAAAATTCATATTTTTTTGTCTGAATTAAACTGTTTTTGGCTTGAAATTAAAATCCGATTTGCATGAATTAACAGCTCTATTACACTTTGAGTTCAAAACTCTTTTTTTGTAGAAAACTCAACTAATTACTTAAATCGAAAATTAACCATTTCATCAATGATTGAATATTGATATTTCTTAGTAATAAGTTCATGTGATTTTTCAAAATTAGGTTTCCGTTGAATGAATGTTTTTTTAAATTTAAACTTTAAATCTTTCTAGGTTGAAATATCAACTATTACATTTTTTATGAGGAATTAATATTGTTAGTAGAAAAGTTCTTCATGCTTGTTTTGAAGAGAAATTACTTTGTTAAAAATTCATTTTATTTATTGCAGATTTATTATTTCAGTTAAAAATTCATTTATTTGGTTGAAAAGTTAACTATTTGACTGAAAATTCTTCCCTTTTTGTTAAAAATTATTCTTTTTATCTGAAAATTCAACCATAAGTAAATGAAAATTCAACTGCATTGTTAATAAAATTTTTGTTTGTTTGAAGATTCATTATTGCATTTAAAAATTCGCCCCTTTGATTAAACAATAAACTATTCAGATGACAATGCGTTTCATACTGAACTCTGTATCAAACCTACAATAAAGTTATTTATAAAACTTAATATCTTTATTACTTCCTTATTATTCCCTTATTTTGGTGAAAATGGTCCCTATTTTCTTTATTTTGAGATAATGTTACGCTGCCAAGTCTGAGAGTGTTATGCTTACAGCCACTTCTATTTAATGCACCTTGAAAATGAACTAAACCTAGTCCGAAACCCTTATAGTTACGGTCAGCTGGCCTTCCATCCGTTTGCCAAATCTTTTTTCCCATGAGGGAAATTAAGGGTAAATAAGGACAAGGTGAAAAACAAGTTGGGGGAAATAAGAGGTCCGGAAGTAGGAAAAATGAGAGAAGTGGAATGAGATAGGATGGGAACGAGATGGGAGGGGAACGAGAGGGGAGTGGAATTAGAGGAAGTGGAGAATAGGGGGAGCGCCCATAGCGTACTGTCGGTGAGTAGAAGGGGGGAAGTGAGGAGAGGTGAAAGTCGTGGTGGAAGAAGTTGGGAGAGTTAAGAGGGAAGTGTTCTCCTCTACTTCACTTTTCGCTACACGTCCTTTCGTTCTCTGATTTTCCGTCTGTCTTAGTTTTTCCCCAGAAGGGAAAGTGAGAGAAAACGAGAGGAGGGATGTAGAAGTAATTAGGAAGAATAAGGTAAGTGTAAGGGGGGCCTGCAGGAGTGTAGAATATTGCGGTTGAGTAGAAGAGGGTCTTAAGAAGAGGGGGAAGAAGTGGATCAAAAAGTTGAGAAAGAGAGTTGAAGAGAAGATTAGATATAGGGAGGGGAAGTAGGAGAAGGGAGCAGGGGAAACATTATGAGGGAAAGAGATTTGAACGCCTCCGAGTTTAAAGGCAAATATTATGAGAAAAGAATTAAACGATTTAAAATTCGTACATCCTTTGGAAAAATGGTTAGACTTTAAATGTGTTGTATTTTTTTGGACACCGAGCCTTTCTGCCGGTCTATCTTGTGGGACAGGACTTACACCATTTAATCGCGGCATTTCGATGCTCGGAATGTAAGTTGTTTCTTCTTGACTTCCGGAGTAATAACGGCTTCTCTGCATTGAGGAATGTGGACTGCAATGACTACAAGACATGATCTCAGTTGTTGGAGAAGAACACGATTTTGCAGTAGGCCTTTGCCGTGGACCACAACGTATAGCGAAGCGTAGTTCTGAAGCCATCTCAGCACATAGAGACTATTTTAAATGTAATAAAAATTATAATTCGAGTTTCTTATTCATTATCGTCACACGGTTTACAGGGGTAAGTAGTCATCAGTTTTAATCATTACGAGTTGCATCTCGTAAAGCATGAAAGGATTATCCACTATTGCTGATTACAAGATTGACAGCAAATATGACGTTTCGCAAAGAAAGGGCCCTCTTTGTCGATTGTAGTTTAGAAGATATTTGGGTTTTTACAGGAATTTCAGTAAAATTAAAGGGCATTTCTGGATATTTTTCAATTGTTTAGATAAACTAACAATAATCTGGCTAAAAACGAAGCTCAGTCGAAAAGAGCATTAAAAGCTAATGAGGCTACGAAGACCTAATGTCAAAATTATGTACCGATTATATTTGATACAGAAAAGAATAAAAAGAAACATAACGAAATTTATGATTTGTTCCTTTTCGTTTCTTTCGACATGAACTTTTAAAGAAACATAGTTTTGACATTGTTTCTCTGTAGCTACATTACTTTTAAGTAATTTTTCATATTTAGCATAGTTTTTCGGTAAATTATATTGTTCGAATTCCTGCGTTTTTTACAATAATTGTCAAGAGTATAAAATTTTTGGGTTTCGGGAGATGGTAAACTTCATGTTTAAATACAAAACCAAACATAAGAGAACTTAATGCCGAAAAAGTAGACCCTTTCTTTGAAAAGTATCACTAATTAAGATTTTGGCAACGGAGCGTGACATAAAGCAGCACAGTGAGTACATTACAATACCAATAAAAGATACGTATATGCATAAACTACTTTTTGATATCATGCAGTTATTTATCCTGATAGATCGTTCGTAATCGGAGCAGGGGCCGTCTATAATCTAAGTTACCAATTTAAAGGGCGGAGGCAGGGGCATGGGTCTGTGGAAATAGCTTTATAAACTTACATAGCATTTAGTACGTTCCTTGATAATAAATTGAAACAAAGTTTATAATTTTTGCAAAAGATGTCACTGTGAAGTTAAGTTCAATAATAACTTAAAAAGTTTAAGTCACTTTCATATTTCAGACTTTACATTGTTTCCCCTTATTCCCCTTTCTTGAAGAATTCTGAGTTTTTTGCCCTTCTTTCAAGAAACTTTCTTTTTTTATCGTATTTTTGTTTAAATGCGAACTTTATATTTAGAGTCCAATTAGCAGATTCTACTATTTTTTGATAGAATTTTTTTAAATTGAAAAGTCTGAAATTAGTTCAGGCGAATTAACTTATTTTAAGGCAAAAAAAATAGAACATTGTTAACAGAACTTGGACGATTGGAAATGGTAAAGTGGCTCATAAAAAACTCGAAAATTGAATTTTGCACATTCGATTTCTCACTAAATATTGGTAATTTTTTGAAATTATGAAATATCTTAAAAAACTGATTACTCCATTCAATTTGACGGAAAAAAATTCTGAAAAAAACTGTATTTTATTATTTGACCAGAAGCTTCATTTTTGAACACTAACGCTATCAACATTTAAGTCGAATAATTAAGCTTTAGATGAATACGGAAAAATACGAATTTAAAAATTTGTTTGACTTAAAATCAATTGTTTTTAAAAATATTGTTAAATGTATGGATTAATAAGCTATTTTCAATTAACCTGTTTAGAATTTAAGATTCTGTTTCAAAAATATTTCATTTCATTTCTCAATTTCCGGGTTCAAGC
Organism: Belonocnema kinseyi; assembly: GCF_010883055.1. Taxonomy (NCBI): domain Eukaryota; kingdom Metazoa; phylum Arthropoda; class Insecta; order Hymenoptera; family Cynipidae; genus Belonocnema; species Belonocnema kinseyi. The sequence continues at coordinate 40,844,591 of NC_046664.1, read as the reverse complement.
GAAGACCTGGCTGCTCGATTTCACGTGAAATGTCTTCAGATTCATCGAAATGTTCCGAAATTTGGTCAAAGTTCGAACAATCGTCCGAACAAAAAATGTAAAAATTAAAAACTTAAAATGAATTTAAAAATTAAAATTAAAAATTCGTTATTTTCCTTATTCATCTGAAGCTTCATTAATCATCCTGAAGGTTGAAAGCGTTAGTGTTGAAAAATGAAGCTTCTGGTCAAATGATAAAATACAGTTTTTTTCGTATTTTTTCCGTCAAATTGAATGAAGTAATCAGTTTTTTAAAATATTTCATAATGCAAACAAATTACCAACGTTTAGTGAGGAATTGATTGCTGCAAAAGTCACTTTTCGAGTTTTTTTTCATTTTTAAGCTTGTTCTCCAATAGGGACTATATTTTTTTCCATTTCGTTAGAAAGTATATGTCAAAAAACAAAAAAATTGAGACCTGAAAGAACTCTGTACGATGATTTTCTGAAGCACAAATTCTATTTTTTAAAAATGTGTTCTGGACTGGAAACCAATTGATTTTTCTATCTAAAAAATTTGTGAATATTCAAGACGTAAAAAGGTATACTTTTATAGAGTTTCGTAAAAAAAATCATTTTTGCGGAAATGAAAAATAAAAACGAAAAAAAAGAAAACACGGTTCTTCGTATTTTTCTTGGACATTTCTAGATTATCTGAAAAAGTCACTGATACAAAAGTTGTAAATTTTTTTAGAATCTATATGTTTTCTATAAAACACTTTTTTCTCTGACGTCAACTTTCGCCGAAAATCACAACCATACAATCCTCACAACTTTTAACCTCCCCTAATTTACAAAATTTGGTTAACATTCTACTATTTTGTTAAAAACTTTATTTTTTATTTAATGAAAACTTTTTGTTTAAAAAGTTATATTTCTTGGTCAAAATTTTAGGCTGAGTAGAAGCAAAACGTTTTTTTATAGTCAAACGCTAACCTAGCCAAACTAATCTAGCGCTAGTCTGGGTGACCTAGTCTAGCTCCAGTCAATCAATCAGTCAGTATATTGTTAAGAATTAGGAAAACAAAAATATTTATATCAAAAAGCGAAATAAATTGTACCTCCTGATAGGCTAGCTAGCACCCGATTGGGGCCAGAAAAGCCTCAGTAGATGAGGAGAAAAATTTATTTTTTTAAAGTTCGTTTTTCATTTTCGCTAGTTTCAAATTCCCTTGTCCATTTTAAAAAATTTGGAAAAAAATATTATAACGGGATATTTAGAAAATTTTGTATCTTGACGTGCTTGCCAACATCCGATTAGGGCTCAAAAAGACCTTCTAGATTAGACGATCTAGACAATGCACTAACTAGACGCAAGTCTGTACAGACAATTTTCTAGACACGACAAAATCAACTGCTGGTCTTAAAGATGTAAATATTCTATTTCTATTTGAAAATTGATAATTTGGACTGAAAATTAATATATTGGATTAAAAATTGATATTTTTCATTGAACTCTGATGTTTGCTAATTGAAAATTCTACTTTTCGCTCAAAAACCTATATATTATGTTAGAAGTTGGTATTTTTGGTTTTAAAATAATCTTCTTCGTTGAAAATTAATCCCTTTCGATTAAAAACTCAAATTTTCAGTTGAAAATTAATCAGTTATAAATAATCATTTAAATTTTTTGTTAAGAAGTCTTGTTTTTTGACTGAATTCAACTGTTTTTTATTTCAAATAAAAATTTGTATTAGATGAAATATCAACTATTCCATTTTTCGTTGAAAATTTATCTTTCTTTTTATAAAAAATTAACTACTTGGTTCAAAGTGGAACTTTTTTGCCAAGTATTCATTTTTTTGTTAAAAGATTTATAATTTTAGTGGAAATTCATGTTTTTGGGTAGGAAATTCAACTGCTTTGTAAACATTGCATTTTTTGGCTTGAAAATTCAATAATTTGGTAGAAAATTAAACTTTTTGTTTGCAAATTAGCTTTTTTATTTATATGCCATATTTTTTTTTAAAATTCAATTATTTTGCATATAACTGAAATGTTTGTTGAATATGTTGGCTATTACTACATGAACAGAAATTTCAAGAGATTAATTTATGCAAGCGCATGATTTAAGAACTACAATTTTAACGAGATATAAAGTCTCGGAATCTGTGATCTAAAAGCATAGAATTCGAGAGCTGAGAACAAAGGGGCGTGGTCTAATGCCTGAAACTTCAGGACCATTGATTTAAGAGCACGGGTTCTGAGATCTTAGTTCTCGCGCCCAAACGTAATAAGATCAAGAAGTAGTGCCCTGAATTAATCTCCCGAAATTTTTCCCGGTGCAGTCATGAAGAAAAATTTGCTGACCTGGAAAATCTGGTCGTCTGAAATTTTGGGAAGAGAGACACTTCGTAAAAATGCATTTCTTTTTGGTTAAAAACTGAACTTTTGTTGTTGCTAAAAATTCGTTCTTTTTTTACAAGTAATAAATATTTTATCTGAAAATTGATTCCTTATAAATTTTAAATTCAACCAATGGTAAACAATTTTCGTATTCTGTTAAAAATTCATATATTTTTGTGTGGACAATTATTCTTGTTTGTTGAAAATTAATATTTTTTGTTGAGGATTCAAAAACTGATCAAAATTCTTTTTTTTTGCAGAAAATTTATTAAACATACAATCTAATGATTCCATTTTTATTTGAAAACTTATTACCTTATTGTTAAAAATTTAACTGTCTTCTCACAAATTTGTCTTCTTGGCTTGATATTGTTACTATGTATTTTGCTGAAAATGCAACTGCTTTTCATGGAATTTCAATATTTTTTGTTTTAAAATTTAATCAATTGGTTTTGTGGGAAATTTGGTCTTCTGGATTAGAAAAAAATCTTTAGTGTTAAAAAAGTCACCCACTGGGTTGAAAATTAATCTTTGTTGGTTGAAAATTAACATTTTTGTTGAAACTTCAAATGTCTTCGAAATTATTTATTTTTTGGCTTACAAAATTTAACTATTTGGTTAAAAATTCAGCTATTGTGTTCAAAATTAGCATCTTTTGCTTAAAATTTCAACTGGTTGTTTTTCAATGAAACTATTATGTTAAAAATTAACTTTTGGGTTTGAAAACTCCTTCCTTTTGGTAGTTAATTAAACTATTCTAATTAAAAGAAAAAAATTGTTCTATGTGCCATTTCAGTATAACGTACGCATTTTGAGAGGGAGTGGGGTTGAGAAGAATAGACCAAAATTGGTAGCGTAGTATATGGACGGTCTTTATGGTTTGACTTATTACTTCAATTCTCATAAAAATATTACATGTGATCTATCATGAATTTTCAAGGAGTCGTATTTCCTTTTCATATAGACATCTATAAGTCATTACCACTTTCCACGAATCATGCGACGATGTTTAAAAATTAATTACAACTAGATAAATGACTAATTAATGAATACTTACGCGATCTGACTGAGCGTTTTTCTTTGAGTTCCAGCAGAACTCTAGGATTGCAACGAGGATCGCAAGAGCCAAGCCACAAAGCAAGACAACGAAAACACCACCTGCAACAAAGAGAAATACAGTTCTTCATTAGCATTTTACTTTCATTAGTCGAAATTAGTTTCGCTAGAAAATAAGCCACAATTGCAGCTTAATATTTATTTTTAAAGTTGCATATGTATGTATAGTTTTTAGCTGTCTATTAAGTATTCAGTAATTCTCTTGATGGAAAGGTACGCGAAAGCTAGTGTCTGTATAGAATCCTTTGTAGGAAAGGAGAACTTTGGCGCAGAAAAACGAGGAGGATGGTTAAATGCAAAAAGAAGATCCAACCTAGACGGGAAATCGTGCGCGCAATATCCAACGACCGCCATCAGCGAACCGTGAGTCCGGCGCAGGGAAGTTTTCTTCACCCCCTGCTGAATAGATTTCGTCTTTCCTTTTCCATTTGTATAAGTTACTGTTTGGATTGAATCGTTTCGAGCGTAAGATTCAAGTTTTTCAATTAAATCTTTCTGTCTGCTATCTATTTTAGTATCGACTGATACCGTCTATTTCAATCTTGATCGACTGAACCTTGCATTTCTTCAATTTGAGTTACCGAAAAAATTCCTTTTCCAAACTGCCTGACACCCCTGTCATTAGTCAAAACAATAAGGTAGTTATTACCCCTATCCCTTTAAAATATCTCGTGTGTGGGGAGGGGGGGGGGCACTGCTGTGAGTAGTTACAGAAATTATTTAATTAATTTCAATCATTTTTGATTTTTTTATGGACTCCATATTTTTTCCAATTCTCGATTTAATCTTAAACAATGTCAACAGTGTTCAACAATGTCAAAACTATGATCCAATTTAAAGATTTTAAATTTTTTGGACTATGAGATGCCACAATGTAACTTGCCGCCAATGTGACTCGCCGAAAATGTGACTCACCGCATATGTGCCCGAGTCGAAATATAGGCCCTACTTTGACGCTTCAAGTGGAAGTATTGTCCCTACTTTGTGGCTGTTTATTCTACTAGCTCCTACGTAGCCACTCCTAAAGATATTTTCATGTAATTTCTTTCCTTTAAAGCTCCATATTCTGCGTAGAATTTTTAAATTCTCTTCTAACGCACAAAATATGTGGTTTCGTTGCCTCGACGCCTGCGCCCTCGTGACAGACACTTTGTTGTTTTCTCGAAAATTCCATCACAACAGTTTGTGAAATCAACAGTTTAACTCGTTTAAAATAATAAATATTAATGTGATAACATCGAAATGGCTTTAAGAGGAAAGGAGATTCCCTTATCTGGTGGTTGCAAGCAAAAGGATAAATGCTAACAAGCGCTAAGATTTTAAAGATAGTTATAAAGAATCCAGATCCAAAACCCCCCAAAAAATTTATCAAACGCACGAGAAGAAACTTCAAAAGAAAAAGGTAAGAAAGATACAAATCTTTTGTATTGAGTTATTTTTGTACCACAAAAAATAACTCCAAATTAGTTACCACAGATTCTGAAGAAATAGATTTACGTTTCACACAATTTTCTTTTGAACTGAAGAATTACGAAATTGAATAATTTCAGATTAAAAATTTAGAAAATAGGGCAATGTCAAAATTAAAAAAATTGAATATTTGAAGATTAGATCATTGAAAATTATTTAGAGTTGAAAGCGTTCAAAATTGAATAATTAAAATTTTCAAACTTTTGAATTTTAACAATTATAAATTGAAAGCGATCAATATTTGAGAGTTTAATATTCAAAACTGAATTGAATCTTTTAAAGTTGAAGCTTCTGAAATTCTAGAATTTCAAATTATTATTACAGAACGAAATTATAATTTTAACGTCAAGTTAATTGGGTGAATTGTTATATAATCAAGGAATGAATTGAAAAATACTCAACAAACTTTCAAAATAAATAATAATTTTTAATGAAAAACTTTAAAAATAAATTCTACTCCAGAACCTTCAAACTTAAAGAATTCGAATTTCATTTTAAACTGACAAAATTTATATTCTCAAAAAATTGTGATATTAAAACTTTTTATAATCAAAGCCTTGAAAATTTCAATTATTTGTGTTTAATTCAAATCACATAAAAACTAATAATTTTCAAATTGCTAATTAAATTTTCCCAAATTCAACCAATTTTCTTCAAATTTTGAAATCATGAATATATTCACTAAATATTCCCATACACGTATTCTTTAAATATTCTTGGCATTCTCGATATTCTTTATAACCTCCAATATTGTTGACATTCCAAAATATTCCGAAATATCCATAAATATTCTGACATGTTCCTCAATTTCGCTTTGCGCTCTACAAGTTTTTAAAGATTCCAAATTATTTAAAATAATTTAAAAAAATGTTAAGAATTTCAAAAGAGTTTATGTATTATTGTGTAATTACAAAATATTTTAAATTGTTTAAAAGGATTTTAATGAATTTCAAAATGATTTAACGGGATTTAAAAAATCTTTTCAATTCAAAAAGATTGAAGTTTATAAATGAATTTCAAAAGATTTTAAGTAATTTTAAAGAATTTTAAAAGATTTTAGAAGAATTCAAAAAAGTACAAGTATTTTCAAAAGATTTTAAAGACTTTAAAATACTTTTTATGAGTTCAAGACATTTTTGGTGATTTTAAGGGATTTTGTGACAGTTCAATCGATTTAATATAGTTTAAAAAGTCTGTGAGGAATTAAAAATACTATAAAGCATTTTAAATAATTTTTTTAAAAATTCAAAAGAGTTTATTTTCCTAAATTCTCCTTCGTGATTTTAATACGGTTGTGGGATGTGACGTAATTGTAACCCATCTCTCATGTTCTCTTGTATCCTTTGTAGCAGTTTCGTAATAACTCTAAAAGAGGCCGCTCATGTATATCGGGTTTGGGGAAAAAACCAAATAGAAAATTAAACATTTTGAATATATGTACTTTCTTAAAATTGTGTTTCGTTATGCAGATACTAGGAAATCCGGAAACGTACTTAAAGATAAGTAACTCATATTAGTTTATCATAATTTTACGATAAAAAAGAATTTTTAAACCTAAAAACTACAAATAACGCAGAGATTTTGAAGAGGGGGGATTCTCTTTTCATTATAAATTTAAATATTTAGGCCTAAAATAAACACAC